>NC_041404.2:47781968-47859468 GCF_900747795.2 Erpetoichthys calabaricus
AGCTGTCCAGTGGTGAACCTGTGCTCACTGCAGCTTAACTTTGTGCTCTTGGCTGACAGAACTGGAACCCGACATGGTCTTCTGCTGTTGTAGCCGACCAGCCTCAAGGTTTAACATGTTGTGAATTCTGAGGTGCTGTTCTGTTCACCACAATTGTACAGAGTCATTATCTGAGCTACCATAGCCTTTGTGTCAGCTCAAACCAGTCTGGCCATTTTCCCCTGACCTATCCCATCAACAAGGCATTTCTGTCCACAGATCTGCTGCTTACTGGATTTTTTTTTTTGTTTTTCTCACCATTCAGTGTAAACTTAAGACTGTTGTGTGTGAAAATCCCAGGAGATTAGCACTTACAGAATTAATCAGACCAGCTTGTCTGGCACCAAAAATCATGGCAGAGTTGAAATCACTAAGGTCACATTTTTCCCCGTTCTGATGTTTGATGAGAATATTAAACGAAGCTGCTGACCTGTGTCTGTCTGATTTTGTGCATTGTGCTGCTGCCACATGATTGGCTGATTAGGTAATTGCATGGTACTATTAATCATTTGCCCGGTGTTTATTTTCAAATGTTAAAATAATTTTTGCTTTCTAGCTACTTAAGGATCTTAAACAAGTCTCAAATGCAATAGAAACAAGAGAAACATATTGATGGTTCAGTATTATTTGAAAAGAAATACTTTTTTTACATTGTTTCCAAACCCTTTTTTATAGCAGCAAATGTTAAAAAAAAACTTTTGAAATAATGATCTGTAACAATGGATAAAGATATTTTTGGAAATTGTCAGTTACTGTCTTTATATTTTAGGCTCCGCAGGTCAGTCTCACATGATGGTATGGCGGTACAACAAAGCAGGAAGTGCCACTGTATTAACAAACCAACAGCCTGTTGAATGTCTGGCGTATAGTAAGTCAATGTACACCTTTATTTCATATTTCTATAACCCTGCCAATAACATTCTGTTTTGTCTTTCCTTATAAAAACATTATAATTTGTCTTCTTAGTAGTAAAACCATACCTGGTCATTTAGAATTTACACTATATTATAGCATGTTGCCAAAGTGGCTTTACTCTAATTATATTAAAAGTCTCTGTTTAAATATAGTTAAAGAATGGGAAAAACATACATGTTGATAAACAAGCTCTTCTCAGGTCTCTGAACTTTTGTTGACATTTTGTAGTCTTTGGTTAAGAGTTATTGTACATACGATAACTTAGACATAGATTTCATATCATTGCCAAGTGATACAGCTATGAAGCATATTGTTATGTTGTCACTAACAGTTATTGGGGTATAAGGGATAACATAGAAATAGAATTGCTCTCCCTCTCTGTCTCTGTCTCTCTCTCTCTCCACCCCCTAGCCACATCCCCTACCACCCCCAAACTCTTCTCAAGTCTCCTAAAAGAAAATCATGCTGGGTATCCTTTATTTCTGATATATAATGTTGAGCTCTTGTTAGGTCTCAACATTATATATATATATATATCCATCCATCCATTGTCCAACCCGCTGAATCCGAACACAGGGTCACGGGGGTCTGCTGGAGCCAATCAATACCCCATAATGACAACCTGAAAAAAGTTTACTTGAGATTTTAGCAAATTTATTAAAAATAAAAAAATTGAAAAGCACATGTACATAAGTATTCACAGCCTTTGCCATGAAGCTCAAAATTGAGCTCAGGTACATCCTGTTTCCCCTGATCATCCTTGAGATGTTTCTGCAGCTTAATTGGAGTCCACCTGTGGTAAATTCAGTTGATTGGACATGATTTGGAAAGGCACACACCTGTATATATAAGGTCCCACAGTTGACAGTTCATGTCAGAGTGCAAACCAAGCATGAAGTGAAATGAATTGTCTGTAGGCCTCCGAGACAGGATTGTCTCGAGGTACAAATCTGGGGAAGGTTACAGAAAAATTTCTGCTGCTTTGAAGGTCCCAATGAGCACAGTGGCCTCCATCATCCATAAGGGGAAGAAGTTCGAAACCACCAGAACTCGTCCTAGAGCTGGCCGGCCATCCAAACTGAGCGATCGGGGGAGAAGGGCCTTAGTCAGGGAGGTGACCAAGAACCCGACGGTCACTCCGCCAGACCTCCAGAGGTCCTCTGTGGAGAGAGGAGAACCTTCCAGAAGGACAACCATCTCTGCAGCAATCCACCAATCAGGCCTGTATGGTAGAGTGGCCAGACGGAAGCCACTCCTTAGTAAAAGGCCCTTGGCAGCCCGCCTGGAGTTTGCCAAAAGGCACCTGAAGGACTCTCAGACCATGAGAAAGAAAATTCTCTGGTCTGATGAGACAAAGATTGAACTATTTGGTGTGAATGCCAGGCATCACGTTTGGAGGAAACCAGGCACCGCTCATCACCAGGCCAATACCATCCCTACATGGTGGTGGCAGCATCATGCTGTGGGGATGTTTTTCAGTGGCAAGGGACTGGGAGACCAGTCAGGATAAAGGGAAAGAATGACTGCAGCAATGTACAGAGACATCCTGGATGAAAACCTGCTCCAGAGCGCTCTTGACCTCAGATTGGGGCGACGGTTCATCTTTCAGCAGGACAACGACCCTAAGCACAAAGCCAAGATATCAAAGGAGTGGCTTCAGGACAACTCTGTGAATGTCCTTGAGTGGCCCAGCCAGAGCCCAGACTTGAATCCGATTGAACATCTCTGGAGAGATCTTAAAATGGCTGTGCACCGACGCTTCCCATCCAACCTGATGGAGCTTGAGAGGTGCTGCAAAGAGGAATTGGTGAAACTGGCCAAGGATAGGTGTGCCAAGCTTGTGGCATCATATTCAAAAAGACTTGAGGCTGTAATTGCTGCCAAAGTTGCATCGACAAAGTATTGAGCAAAGGCTGTGAATACTTATGTACATGTGATTTCTCAGTCTTTTTATTTTTAATAAATTTGCAAAAACCTCAAGTAAACTTTTTTCACATTGTCATTATGGGGTGTTGTGTGTAGAATTCTGAGGAAAAAATGAATTTAATCCATTTTGGAATAAGGCTGTAACATAACAAAATGTGAAAAAAGTGATGCGCTGTGAATACTTTCGGGATGTATTGTATATATGTATGTACAGTGCATCTGGAAAGTATTCACAGCGCATCACTTTTTCCACCTTTTGTTATGTTACAGCCTTATTCCAAAATGGATTAAATTTATTTTTTTCCTCAGAATTCTACACACAACACCCCATAATGACAACGTGAAAAAAGTTTACTTGAGGTTTTTGCAAATTTATTAAAAATAAAAAAATTGAGAAAGCACATGTTCATAAGTATTCACAGCCTTTGCCATGAAGCTCAAAATTGAGCTCAGGTGCCTCCTGTTTCCCCTGATCATCCTTGAGATGTTTCTGCAGCTTCATTGGAGTCCACCTGTGGTAAATTCAGTTGACTGGACATGATTTGGAAAGGCACACACCTGTCTATATAAGGTCGCACAGGTGACAGTTCATGTCAGAGCACAAACCAAACATGAAGTCAAAGGAATTGTCTGTAGACCTCCAAGACAGGATTGTCTCGAGGCACAAATCTGGGGAAGGTTACAGAAAAATTTCTGCTGCTTTGAAGGTCCCAGTGAGCACAGTGGCCTCCATCATCCGTAAGTGGAAGAAGTTTGAAACCACCAGGACTCTTCCTAGAACTGGCCAGCCATCTAAACTGAGCGATCGGGGGAGAAGGGCCTTAGTCAGGGAGGTGACCAAGAACCCGATGGTCACTCTGTCAGAGCTCCAGAGGTCCTCTGTGGAGAGAGGAGAACCTTCCAGAAGGACAACCATCTCTGCAGCAATCCACCAATCAGGCCTGTATGGTAAAGTGGCCAGACGGAAGCCACTCCTTAGTAAAAGGCACATGGCAGCCCGCCTGGAGTTTGTCAAAAGGCACCTGAAGGACTCTCAGACCATGAGAAAGAAAATTCTCTGGTCTGATGAGACAAAGATTGAACTCTTTGGTGTGAATGCCAGGCATCACGTTTGGAGGAAACCTGGCACCATCCCTACAGTGAAGCATGGTGGTGGCAGCATCATGCTGTGGGGATGTTTTTCAGTGGCAGGGACTGGGAGACTAGTCAGGATAAATGGAAAGATGACTGCAGCAATGTGCAGAGACATGCTGGATGAAACCTGCTCCAGAGCGCTCTTGACCTCAGACTGGGACGACTGTTCATCTTTCAGCAGGACAACGACCCTAAGCACACAGCCAAGATATCAAAGGAGTGGCTTCAGGACAACTCTGTGAATGTCTTTGAGTGGCCCAGCCAGAGCCCAGACTTGAATCTGATTGAACATCTCTGGAGAGATCTTAAAATGGCTGTGCACCGACGCTTCCCATCCAACCTGATGGAGCTTGAGAGGTGCTGCAAAGAGGAATGGGCGAAACTGGCCAAGGATAGGTGTGTCAGGCTTGTGGCATCACATTCAAAAAGACTTGAGGCTGGAATTGCTGCCAAAGGTGCATCGACAAAGTATTGAGCAAAGGCTGTGAATACTTATGTACATGGGATTTCTCAGTTTTTTTATTTTTACTAAATTTGCAAAAATCTCAAGTAAACTTTTTTCACGATGTCATTATGGGGTGTTGTGTGTAGAATTCTGAGGAAAAAAATGAATTTAATCCATTTTGGAATAAGGCTGTAACATAACAAAAGGTGGAAAAAGTGATGCGCTGTGAATACTTTCTGGATGCACTGTATATATATATATATATATATATATATATATATATATATATGTATATATATATATGTCACACACGTGTGCATGGGAGGCAGCTTGAGACGGCTCATTCCTGTCCATAACTAGGCCCAAGTTATACCCAGGAGTGGTATGTGACTCACCACTTTTTATATTAGACCAGTCCCGCCCTAGTATCACCGGGTGTGGAGGATAAGGAAGGATCGCCACGGTTAACTTCTGAACTGATCCTCCATAACTGATGACACAAACGGCGCCCCTGTAACAGCGGGTTTCTCCGTGGACACAGGTTATACCGGTCTTATATTTCAACAACTGTTGCGGTAGCACAAATCGGCGGGCAACAATGGAAATGTTACTGCTGGTATCGAACAGCACAGATGTTTTATACCCGTTATCGATCACCACACCTGTGTGTGGGACCGCCAATGGGTTTGTCAGAGCACACCAACCCCTCTTCCCCCTCCACCTGCATTCCACCTCATTCCCAAGTGGTTTGCGCGCCCGCGGCTCCGGGGACATCGGCACAAGCTCTGGGTTGTACGGGGGGGGCTAGGTTTTGGGACGTACTCCGATTGAGTTCGGCCAAGGGACGGTTCAGCTCTCCCAGATTGGGAGGCCCTCCTTTGTTTTTCCACGAGCTCTATGAGCTCTGCCATGTTTTTGAATTATCTACCCCAGACCGGCTTGTTGAAGCGCTGGGGTTGTGTGTCCAGAAGCAGATAGCAAGCCACCTGCTCTATTATTTGGTAGGGCTCGAGTTTCTGTGGCCGTAGCCACTGCCCCACCTTTGCCCATAGGGACCAGGCTTGTTGAGGGGTCGGCCTCTCTGGGTCGAACCTCCAGGTTTTCAGGCTACTCACCTGCCAGTCTGGGGCACCCCTAGGTGGAAATCGGGGCTCTGGCTTCACAGGGAGGCGGGCACTCTCCTCCGAGAGAGCATAAACAGCCCTCTTTGCCTCCCCCTTCCGAAGCAGCCCAATTCTGTGAGCCCCTCCCGCACACTAGGTTGCCTAGTGGAGCATGCCGGGGGCAGAGCCTGTACCGGACCACTCCGAAACACGGAACACCCTCCCCGCCTGGAAACTCGGCCCCGGTACGCTCCCACCTGGATGTGTTGCAGGTCCTGTCCCCTTCTCTTCCAGGACTTTTTCATCCTGCCGACTACGCCAATGTCACAAAAACGAGACATAAACAGATAAAGGTTTGGGGCAGCCACCAGTATAATATGGTATCCTGGCTGCAAAGTCGGTTTTTTATCAATAAAAGCACTGATGTGCATACAATTGAGTCCAGAACAAGACTGAGGAATTAGGAAAAGGGCAGGGTTTTAAAGGGGAAAACAGGAAGTGAGGTCATAAGGATCAGGCCCATGTTCTTTAGCCATTGGTTTGAGCCCGGACGTGACGTCAGAGGGGCCAGAGCCGGTAAGGTCTCCTTCCATTGGCTCAGTCCCGGAAGTGACATCAAGAGAGCCAGATGGAATCTCCCGGGAACGGTCTACAGGAAAGAGAGAAAAAGAGTCAGTGCACTCTGCCAGCACCCGGCATGCCTCAGAACTGCTGTCACTCAAGCCCTTTAGCTGCCTCCCATGCGCACGTGTGTGACAATATATGTGTATATGTATATGTATATATGTATGTGTGTGTGTCAGAAATAAGTAAATACTAAATACCCAGCAAGATTTTATTTTTCTAAGGTCAAGAGCAGGAATATATGTCAGTCCTTACCTGTACTGTACATAATTTCCAGTATAGGTGCATGTCATCATGCTAGGTCACCAAGTATCTATTAAAAAGGTAGATCAATTAATTAAACTCCTTATTATGTAAAGTTCAATACATACTGTGCAGTAACACTTGCTTTTTTTGTTTTTAAGGCTGTAGTCTGTGAAGTTTTATTTTTAAACTAATAATTTCCTTTTGCATAATTTCTGTTACATAAGTGATTGCATAATGTCCAAAGAAAACAAATAGCTTTTCTTGGATCTATCAAGAACCTGTTAAAAAGAGGAACTTCTAAACAAACAATGAAAAAAATTTGTTAACAGATACTCCACTTAATTGTGTCCTATAAAATATATTAGTTATAGTACAGCACATGATCTGCTCAGGATTACCATATCCACCAATATGCTTTATAATGCATATAAATAAAACATTTTTGAAAAAGTGGTCATTCATTTTCTAATAAAAATAAACACCAGCTTCCCATAAAACATCAACTGATTTCATTTGGGTGGTGCAGTGGTGGTTGTCCATGTGGAGTCTGAAATTTTTCCCTCTGTCTGTGGGGTTTTTCCTGTGCTTTTCCTCTGGCATTACCAAGAATGGGTAAAGTTAACAATTAGCTTTTCCTACTTGGCAGTTTATTAGTGGGAGTGCCAGTCTTTGTGTGACTGGGCCCTACAATAGACTCGTGCCCCTGTCCACAGCTGAGTCCTGATGATACAGCAGATATAGGTTGCAGCTCCATGACCCTGGATTAATCAGGTCTCCAAATAATATGATTTCAGGTTTTATATGTGATGTGATTGAATTACAGAATTTTCCCCTAATACACAAAGCATATACTAAGAATTGATGTACTGTACATTGTTTTAGTAGTATTATACAGCAACTGGTTTAAAAACTGCTATAACTGAATAATATAATGGCATGCAAGACTTTCTTTGCACTTTATTTACTGATTGTAAACAGATGTTATGTCTACAGTGCTTAATTTGTCAAATGTTCCAAAGAGGCTGACCTCAATCTGTCCTTCTTGCTCAAAGCCTAAGGAGTATTACAAGATACAAATGTTAGTTATCTAAAACCTAATCCACCATTTAATCCTACTGAGCAAAATTCTTAAATCTTTTTTTTTTTAAATGAGGTGTTCTTTCCAGTGCCCAAGTAGCTGGACAGTTGAATTTCATACAACATAAAAAAAGGTTCCAAATATTATGTGAAATGTTTTATTCAATTTTGCTTACATGTGTAAATGTTTTCTGTCTTAACAGCTATAAAAACACCTATCCTGTTATTTAGTGGCCATAGTGATGGGACATTTGCAAAATGGGAACAGATAAAATCATCTGAATTTCTGTACAGGTTAAGTGTCTTAAAATTTATTTACAGTTTTAAGAGTTCTGATCAATGCATTCAGTAATTCTCCTTTGCATATTTTTTTATAGATTTTAATATATATAATACCTGTTTATTATTTTTTGTTATTTGAGATTAACACAAGTAATCATCATGCTGTTTCCTATATATAAAAATGGAAAAAGAAATTCTCATTGTCTGATAATTTGCTGCATTATTTCATTATTATTGTTAATGTTTTAATTTCATATCTGGAAATTAACTTAGAGAATTTGATAATTTTGTATTTGCCATTGTGCTGTTTAATATACAGATTACAGTCTTTTGGAATTAAGAATTTAATCAAAATATGTGACCAAAGAATTGTTTTACAGGAACCTAAGCTGAAGATTTCACTGTTCTCATATTAATAAAATAAATTACGAAATGTTAACTGAAGGGCAGCACAGTGGCACAGTCGGTAGCGCTGCTGCCTCGCAGTTAGGAGACCCGGGTTCGCTTCCCGGGTCGTCATTGCGTGGAGTTTGCATGTTCTCCCTGTGTCTGCGTGGGTTTCTTCCAGGTGCTCCGGTTTCCTCCCACAGTCCAAAGATATGCAGGTTAGGTGAATTGGCGATTCTAAATTGTCCCTAGTGTGTGCTTGGTGTGTGTGTGTGTGTGTGCCCTGCGTTGGGCTGGTGCCTTGCCCGGGGTTTGTTTCCTGCCTTGTGCCCAGTGTTGGCTGGGATTGGCTCCAGCAGACCCTCGTGACCCTGTAGTTAGGATATAGTGGGTTGGATAATGGATGGATGTTAACTGAATGACTAAGTTTAATAAAATCAGTGTTGGTATATTTTAAATAATTGTATTTTACCTGGTTTATAGTACAGAAATTATATTTATGATTTATTAAAGCAGTAGCACTGTAAACAAACTGCACATTTACACATTGCCTCATCATCATTTGTGCTTTTTTTTTTTTTTTTTTTTTTTTTTGCAGTAAAGAGTCTTTTAGTATACATGAGGCAATTCATAAAGGGGAAGAAATGACCAATGGCTCCATATCTGAACGAATTATAGATTCTCCTGAATTGAAGCGTAGGATTATGTTTGCAAAAAAATACAAGGAGGAGTCAGAAAAAAATATGATATCAATTCAAGGAGACAATGTAGCAGGCTATACAAGGTACATTTGTAATGTTTACATCTTGTTTATTAAGTCACTAAAAATGAATAATTACCATCAAATAAGCATCTTCTGTGGAAGTTCAAATTCAAATAAAGGAATGGTTTGTCTTAGGATTATGATTCTTATTTTATGCAGTGTCATTTAGAGTATCACAAGGCAATTTACAAATTAGATAAGATTATAGTAAACAATCAAATTAAAAAATCTCATCCTTTATCCATGATCCATCTACTTGAAAGTGTGTACTCATACACACATTCATATGTGCTCAGTTTAATATTGCTAAATTAAATTACATAAACATCTATGGGATATGAGGAACTGAGATAACAGCATAAAGCTTAAAATCACCAAGAAAATATTTCAGACTCCACACAGATACAGTAAAACCAATCTAGGAATCAACATCGGACCTCTGGACTTGTGATGCAGCAGCCCTAATCACAACATTATTGCTGTGGTCTTGAAAAACCCAGTACTTAAAAATAATAAAAGTAGTATCAGTCAATTTGGCAGACACAAGCAAAATTTTGGATAATTCTGTATATCAGGAATATAGAATGTTACACTATGGAATTATTAAGGAATCGTTATAGACAAGATGCAAAATGTTCAATATTACAAAGTCCATTGTAGTTAAACAAATTGTGGAAAGCAATAGTGAAGATATAGTTTTTGAATGTTGCAAACCATCTTATAGCTTCTCCATTCTTTACTGAGGTACATTAACACCTGAACATCTAGGTTTAGGGACAGCCATTATCCACTGATCATAAGGTTACTTAACCACCAGTGTAACTGATGTGTTTTTATATGTATTTTCTGTTGCTTGATTTATTAAATTATGTTGTAGTTACTGTTATGTGTATTCCACTACTAATCTGGGGGGAGCCTTACAACTGCAATTTGCACAATGAACAAAATATTTGAACTTCATCTTGTATTTGAACTTAAATGTATGTATTTGATATCATTCTTATGCCTGTAAAAATACTGAAGATTAATGTAATGTAACTTCTTTTTGAAGGAGTGTGTTTATTGAAGAACTAGACATTTTGGCCTTATCTTCTGAAAATGGGAGTATTCAGCTTTGGGGCTTTGATGATTTATTGTCCAGCATTTCACATACAGTGCCTTCACAAATGAAGACTGGGTCAGGCACAAGAAAGGCAAGATTATTTTTCTTTACTCTAGTGTAGTCTGCATAGCTTGGGTTTTCAAAGGCATGTTACTTTAAGGTTAAAAGATATACATTACAATTGCACCATACCAAATATAACCACTGGAACATCTTCTCAATAACAAAACAACCAGCTGAATTTATGTACTTGCTTTCTTTCCATCTGGTAACTATAATGAGGATGGCAAAAGACTAAATAGTAAAAACCAGACTTCCTTATTCCTAACTGCAGTCTTCATTTTTTTTCTACAAAATTCACTCCTTTACCATTTGGAAAAAAATATGATCCAATGTGTCCTGCATTTTCCCACTTCTTCTCTTAGTGAGACATTCCTGTTATACTTTATGATGGAGATAACAAGTCAGCATCATCACGATCTACCCAAGCCACCTTAACTGGCTTTACTTCAGAAAAACACTGTCCTTATTCCAACATTACACCATTAAGGAGACCTAGTCCAGCAACTCTGCTAGAAGCACATTTTACTCACATATACTATCAATCTCATTCTTTTCATCAGGATTACATAGGAACATGGTCTTCTTTATATATCTTCCATCGCTAATCCAGCAATCTAATAACATATCAGGTCAGGTTCAGGCCTGAAATTCCTTTCCCATGTAAGTCAGAGGAGACTTGCAGTCAGAGGAGATGTTCTTCTGAAAGGTACAGTCAACCCTAAATACAAGGTTCGGGTACCTATCCTTTAGCATACCTGAGGAGCCGCACTGAGCCACAAAACATGCCTCCTGCCGCCAGTCCTTTGACGTCTGTGGGCAACTCCTATTCACCAGTATCACTCAATAGGAGCGCCCCTTCTTCAGCCCCAGGCTCCTCTCCCTCCCAATCCACCTGCTTCCATTCCTGTGCAGCATGGGCTCTCCCAATCCCGCCTCTTGTTCTCTCTTTATTTCTTTCACTTTAACCTCCATTCCTTCCTTTTCAATCTGTTCTTTTTCTGTTTCTTTCTTTTCCTCTGTTGTGCAAGCTCCTTCATACCTGATAAGGTGCAATTGTGACCCTCCACCCACTCCAAGGTGTGAATGAGGCACCTGACTGATTTGCTTGAATATGTACATGAGTGCACGATCAGCCAGGCACTACAATCAACCCATCATGCGGACAACCACACCCATTCTGAGCCTGCATGCTCTCGGGACGTGATTATTTGTTTAAAAACCTTCACAGTGCCATGGACCATTCATCACAAGTGGTAAGTAAACTTTGACTAGAAAGTGCTTTTCAGTCTCTCAAGTAAACTGCAACTCCTTCCATATTAGTGAAGTGAAATTCCACATCCCAAGACAAAACATTGCTCACTAAGGTCAATTCAGTTTAAATTTGTTCCTTAAGCTATTGATTGACTGTTGTTGGTTTTGTGGTGAACTCACATGGTAACTTCATGTGGGTTCTTTGGGCTGACCCTGAAAGGGCTACATTAGTTACTGACTGAAGATCATGCTTGGGTCTGTCTCCATAATTGCTTTTTGAGAGAATTTCTCTTAATTCTTAATTGAAGCGACTTGGCAGTTAATTTTTTTATTGTTTCATCTTGTGTCAATTTAACAAGCATAACTTTAGCAGTAGCATGATTCTCTTTTCATTGTATCTCTAAGGAATCTTCAGACACACAATTGCCTCAATCATGCTAGGAAGGACAGCCTTAAGCTACATAAAAAATATACTAAAATTAATGGCAACATTACAGAGTTTGCAATTTATAGTGATAGGAAACATTATTATACTGTATACAGAGTAAATATAAATTTTATAATACCAGATTTGTAACCCAGAGTTATTTGGGTATTATTTTAAAGCTTCACTATAGGTTTTAATTTATACTGGTCTGATTATATAAAACAAAAAAAAGACGTGTGTCCTCTACTTGATTCTATTTATTATACTTAGAATTGTCAAAATGTGTGATTTTTTCAATAACTGACACATTGATGTTAACTAGCAACTGCGTGTTTGAAGTCAGCACAAAAAAATTTAAATCTAAATATTGTATTTTTAAACATTACGTAATGAAGACCAATCTATGGCAATAGTGAGAAAGTAAGGATTACAATATGAACTATTAATATAGTTTTGTGTGTTGCACACCATCTATCAAAAGATTGCAACAAGCTGTATGGTTTTGCCAGTCATCCTAAAAGAGTGACTTTGGAAGGTTATAAGGTAGTGGGCTCTTTTGAGGAAACCCACACAAAAATAGGAGAACACACTCTACAGGGGGGTAAACATTGAACTGGCAGTTATATGTGCACATTTGTGTTCAATGTAACTGAAAAGCATTACAACCAGTTTCGGAATTTTTATGCACAAACAATAAACCATTTATAGTAATGCTGAACAGAACAGTAAGATCCATACGGTCGTTTATTATAGTTCTGTCCTGAATTAAAAAAAAAAAAAAATTCCAATTATATAAGATGTTGAGAGATTGTAGTTGACATGTACTGTACCATTGCCCAATTCAGACATTTGCAAATTAATGCCCTTTACATTACAAGGAAATGGGTGGGTGTTACTTGAAAGCCGTCTGTTTTAAGAACTTTTAATGTGGTGTAAAATTAGGTTAGAATGTGTTTAATTCAAGATGAAGGAAAGAATATTACCCGCTTCTTTAAAGTAATAAAAATAAAAGGAGAATTAAGAGTTTTTTCCTTCACTATGTTTAGATTGCCTACATTAAATTTCAGTGTGATTCTCTGAAGCTGTTTTCCCCACTCATTGTGAGTCAGTGTGGTGGCCTGACCTACACAATGAAGATAAAAGAACACTCCAGGCAACTCAAATGTAAAGGTAATTATGAAGCATGCACCAGGGAATGGAAAAAAGAAAATAACCAAGTCACTGAATATCCAGTTAAATCATCCATCCATCCATTATCCAACCTTACTACAGGGTCACAGGGGTCTGCTGGAGCCAATCCCAGCCAACACAGGGCGCAAGGCAGGAAACAAACCCCGGGCAGGGAGCCAGCCCACCACAGGGTGCGCACACCCACACACCAAGCACACACTATGGACAATTTAGAATCGCCAGTGCACCTAACCTGCATCTCTTTGGACTGTGGGAGGAAACCCACGCAGACACGGGGAGAACATGCAAACTGCACGAAGGGAGGACCCGGAAATCGAACCCATGTCTCCTAACTGCAAGGCACCAGCGCTACCCACTGCGCCACCGTGCCTCCCACAGTTAAATCATTTATTAAGAAATGCAAAGAGTGTGGCACAGTTGTAAACCTGCCTATAGCAGGCCATCTGCAAAAACAGATCATGCAAGAAGATGAGTGAAGAAGGTCACTAAGAGACCTTTCGAGAACTTTAAAGGAGTTACAAGCTATTGGAGAGTGGCATAGAGAAAGCCATTGTTAAAAAACATACACATGACATCTCAACTAGAGTCTGCAGAAGACATATAGGAAACTCTGTAAAGTCAATTAGAAGAAGGTTCAGTGGTGTAATGAGACCAAAATGTATATTTTTGGCCATTAGACTAAATGCCAAAAACACTGAACATATCAAGAACGCACCATCCCCATTGAAAAGCATGGTGATGGCAGCATCAGGCAATGAAAATGCTTCTCTGCAGCAAGCCCTGGAAGGCTTCTGAAGATGAATGCAGCAAAATACATAGACGTTCTGCAGGAAAACCTGAAGTACTCTGCAAAAAAACTCTGCTTTGGGAGAAGATTTGTTTTCCTGTAAGACCATGATCCCAAGCATAAAGACAAAGTAACCTTTTGTCCTGAAGTGATCTCAATCCAATTAAAAATTAGTGGTTGGACCTGACATAGACTGGTCGGTTACAATCATGCAGCCTTACAGAGCTTAAGCAGTTTTGCAAAAAAGAACATGGAAAATGACAGAGTCCAGATTTGCAAAGTTATTGAAGACAAAGAGAAAGTGAGGCCTGTGCACACCGACTCAAGACTATCATAGCTACCAAAGGCACATCTACTAAATACTGATTCAAATTAGGTGAATACCAAGGCAATCCGTTATTTTAGGTTTTGTAATTAATTTGATGACTTTGCAGAGATCTGTTTTCACTTTGACAGTAAAGAGTCTTTTTGGTATCAAAAAAGCCAAATTAAATCCACTGTGATTCAATGCTGAATAATACTAATATGTAAAAACTTCCTAGAGGGTGAATACTTTATATAGGAACTGTAAATGCTGAAATCAAAGGAGCCTCTATGAGTGGTACAAATCATTCCAGAATTTGTGTCCCTTGTGGCTAAAGGCTGTGCCTCCTACATTAGTTCTATTTATCCTCAGAATTTCAAAGATGGCAGCATCTTGATAGGCTGCAATCATGCCCTGCAGTATGAGAGCAAGCATTAATAAGTTCTGTAAAGTGAGGCTAAACAATTCATAAGTTTATATTTGACAAGGGGGACTTCAAAATTTTCTCTCAACTTAACTGGATAAGAGAAAAGAGATTTTAGAACTGGAGTGATATGGTCATGCTGTGCATCTTAATTCTAAATATAATATTTGCCACATTATTTTGATTATTTCTGTAGTAGTAAGATTTGAAACAGCCGACCATAAGACATTACAGTAACCTCAGATGAATGAATGCTTATGAAACTCCATTAAGTTTGCAATATATTTCTGAAGGGGAAAGAGCAAATGTTAGAAAGTTTAGAGATGTGACTACCAAAGGATAATTTTTCAGACAGTTAACATCTACATTTTGGATCGATTCAGCCACTCTAAAATTTAAGGCTTTTGAGGTTAATGTTTTTAGTATTTGTATACTATTCACTGAGTTGCCACAAACATAAAGAAGTCATTATTTCTGAATTACAGCACATATAATTGCCATACATCCACTGCTTTGCATCATTAGTTGTTTAAAGTGGTAAACAAAGTGGTAATGTTGGTTTAAATGATAAATACAGCTTGGTGCCATCAACACATGAATTAATGTTAACATTGTGTTTCTGAATTTTATCACATTATGTTAAATATAAAGAGAAAAGATAATTAGTCCCCACAATGAACCTTCAGGGGTGACATATCTTACTGTGGACAGAAATCAGAGAGTATTGTCTTCACTAAAAGAATGTATAGAAAACCTGTTTCACGAGATATGGTGCAACATTTCAGCAGTTAGAAAGCAGTTTGAATATTTTACTTATAAGTTTTGCATTAAATAAGTCATCAAGTGTGTAGTAATACTAAAATACTTGACAGCCTATTACTACGTGGACATTGCACTGGGTAGCACATTTCCTATAATGTAATTGTTTTGTTTTTTTTTTTCAAAGAAGAAAACCATTAATATTATTCATAACCTTTTGCCAAAAATTCTTAAAGTATGCTTAATAAATCACACAAACTGGGTGACAGTACCCTGTGTGAGCCTAGCTTTCTTCCATATTCATTATACAGCATAATAAACATGTTAAAAAGTTCATGATGTTAAAAGAATGTGAATTTCTTGTGATCTACAATGTAGCTTGATCAAAGTGTTCACGTGAAAACACTCATATGTAATTCATTTAAAAAGAATTATTTACTGCTATTTTAGAGCAACAGCTGGCACAGTGGCTAGCACTGCTGCCTCACACATTGTGCATCTCCAGTTCAAGTCATACTTGTCTCGGTGGTGTTTGCATGTTCTCCCTGTGTCTATATATGTCTTGCTCCCAAGATGAACATGATGGGTAGATCATTCCGCTGTAAATTAGGAGAGCTCATTAAAGCATTGGTGCAAGTTTACTATTTGGAATTGCTGTCAGCTACAGTATAGCACTTTCTAGCTTGTCTACGTCTAACCACTATGCAAATATAAAAGTTTAAATTGTAGTGCAACTATATCTAAACCTACGCTCCCACAGCTGAAACCAAATCCAGGACTGTCAGCAACGTGCTCTGCTTGCCATGGTATTAGGCAGTGTTCAGAAAGATTGCCTGTTCAGTCCCCATCACTTACTCCCTGTGTGGTCCTGCATGAGTCACTTAACCTTTCAGTGATCATATTGTAGAAATATGGAAACACTGTCTTTAATGCTGGTTTCTAACCTGCTTTGTATAAAAGTGTCAGCTGGATAAATACAGTGCATGTAATGCAGGATTTGATTTAAAATATTGATATTATAAACTGTGAGATTGTGTGCTTTGTTCATGGTGCTTAGGAATGATGTAATTTAAAATGGAATGATAATTTATGCATCCTATTTTCATTTGTTTTATCATTTGTCTTGTATTTGCACTGATGTTTTCCTCATTTTTAGCATAACAATAAAAGTGATATCTGTGTATCTAACCATTTCTAAATGTGTTTTTCAGAAATTGAAGATTCAGCTAAACACATCTAATGAATTAAAGCAGAGTGATGCAAATGGAAAGGACCATATTTCAGACTCTTTCTCAAGTCGGCTTTCTGGTAAAAAAAAAAAAAAAAAAAAAAAAACAATAAAAAGTGTAATCTTTCAATTATACTTGTAAATTGGTTATTTCACTGATTTTACATAGGTGTTATAATGTAAATTTTGCTTTATAGTCACATTTATGTAGTTTGCTCTTATTGTCCTTTGCCTCTATAAAGATCATCTTTATTGTGTGCTAACAGAAATGTCAAAAATGTATAGCAGTGTATCTGTGCCCAACTTAGTTGTTCCAAGGCAACAGAGATTTCTGAAACATAATAAAAGGAAATTTTCTTAAGCACTAGCTGCAGGATGAAGGAAATCATTCATTTTGTCACGCTTCACAGTATTTTGTCATAATAAATACCATTTTCCATTGTTTTCTGAAAATGGCTTTAAGGTGACTTATTGCATTGATTACTTGCAGTCTTTGACCACTGAACATTTTGATTGACAGAAGCTGGCAAGCTCATGCTATATTCACCATCACCGAATGAACTAATGTTTTGCCCTGTTTGTCTTCACATACTTACAAACAGTAGAAATTTTTCATTACTTTACTTGAGTGTGTTTTGAGAATATTTCAATTTTATTTGAGTATACCTTACTCTTTCCTGTCTACTGTCACTTTTACTTCACTATATTTTCAAACCTAAAAGGCAACTTTTACTCTGGTTCATTTTTTTATGACATCTTAACTATTGCAATATTATATCAGAAAACAAAAAGCCTACATAAATGTTTTATTCGGTAAATTATCTAAAATTCAGGCTTCACCTGCTTTATTTAAATTTATACATATTAAGAATGTGGGATGATTTTCAAACATGCACCGCTGGTGGTAATAACTGGTTATCTATACAGTCATTCTGAGTACACATTCTTCACTAGGGATTGACATTGGTGCAATCTCGTTCTCATTTATTTCCTCAGCTGATGGCACTGCATTCAGGCTGTGAGGTGTACTTGTATTTTCAAGTGCTGTCATGTGTGTGGCTCATATTTGTTTTCACATTATCCTGGACATCACAACTCCAAAACAGATTGTGAACTAATAGGAAAAGCCCAAGATAAGCCTAAATGTCACTCATTTAATTTGTATAATTAGAAGCAACGAAATGTAGGTAAATCTCTTTATTAAACATTAAGGCCATGCCTTATTAGGGTTTGTTTTATTGACTTAAGTATTAAGGCCTTTTTTTTTTATTATTAAAACCCCAATACCTATTGGCTTCATTATAAAATGCAAGAGCTAGCTAGTGATTTTTAAAATAATATAAAACATGCTTCACTTTAGAATGCAGTTTCATGTGGCAAATTATAATATACCATGATTGTGAAGAAGCAGCTTTGATTTGAAAAATGCTAAACCTATCCTTTAATAAACTAGTTCTGTCAATCTTCTTGTAGTGGGAGACGGTGAAAGTTTACATTTTGTTCCAGTCAGTCAGTCATTATCCAACCTGCTATATCCTAACACAGGGTGACGGGGGGTCTGCTGGAGCCAATCCCAGCCAGCACAGGGCACAAGGCAGGAACAAATCCCGGGCTGGGTGCCAACCCACCGCAGTGCACACACACACACACACACCCACACACCAAGCACATACTCGGGACAATTTAGGATCACCAATACACCTAACCTGCATGTCTTTGGTCTGTGGGAGGAAACTGGAGCACCCAGAGGAAACCCACACAGACACGGGGAGAACATGCAAACTCCACGCAGGGAGGACCCAGGAACATGCACATGACATGCAAAAAGAAGGTGGCCATAGTTAGTTTAAGTTTATAAGACCATTTGTGACTATATTTAACAGAGAGAGAGAGAACCTACATTCACCTGTACTTTTGATACTTATTGTAAGTACAATAATATCTGATATTTTGAGTAGTTTGCTCATGAGCAAATTTTACTTTTACTTGAGTCACTTTCTATAAAGATATCTTTACTTTTACTCAAATATGGCTCTTGAAAATTTTACACAACACTGCTCACAAATGAAATGCAATAATCAGATACAGACAGCCTAGTGTATAAACAAGTCTAGCTCCTTTTATACAGAGTACTGATTCATGTACTTAATATTGCTGCAATCAAACACCTAATGCTTATCATTTATTGTCATCAAGACTGGGAAAAAATAAGTTAGAAACTGTATTGAACAGGTGCAGCAACATAGTTTACTTAACTAAAGCAGTCATACTCAATAAACCTTAAAATGAAGTAGTTTATATAGCACTATAGGCATTTTTGTATTTGCAGAGCATTGACAAGATTAGTTGCTTTGTTACATGCTTACTTTAAAAAAAAGGCACTACATAAGCAAAACCTTTAAGATTGTAATTTGTGATAGTATTACCTAGTTTCTGTTGTATGTAAGTAATGAGTTATGCCTTTCTTGAAATACAATTTTCTGGATTTTCTAGGTATTGTTTGCAAGAAGCTTTTGACTGGTCATTTTCACAGTGTCTCAGGTTTGGCTGTGATTAAAAATAAAGCACTCTACAGCACTATATATTTGGTAAGTTGGTTATTGGCACAGGATATCGATTGAGAAGGATGACTGCATATTGTTATGTTAGCAACGGCTATAAGGAAGAAATAAACCTTACCAGAGAATAAGGCATAGTCTGTAAACAAAGCAAAGGGTCAAAGCCATAAAAATCAAAGCATCAAAAATGATAAAACCAGAACGTTAAGCAAACTTTGTAGCCAAAGGTAAAGATCAAAAGTTTGAAACTAGAGATATATATTTAGAAAGCAAAATTATTTACAACGTTCATGTTATCCATTATTAGAAAAATGTGTTAATTGTTGACTTTTTAACCCATTTCATCGTAACATGAAGTTTATAACCACATAGTGCATGCACCCTAATGACAAGTACTCAAAATGGTGCCAGAAATGGTACAAAACAAAATAACAAACTCCATATACTGTACTTGAATTCATGGCATATTAGCACCATTGATGGAATCTTAAACCTTTAAAACTCCAATTGGGTACAACAGATCCATAAAATAATACAAATAAGCCCAAAAATGATATCTGAATATTATAATGATACCTATGGTATAATGAGTCATGGTAATAAGTAACATAGAATTTGAACTTGAACCTTTCAAAAAAGGTACTTAAATGGCTAATCCTGCAACGTATGCAAGTTAAAGTTTATGTAAACAGATATGGCAAAGAAGTTATGCAAACAATAATGGGACTGCAAGAAATCATTCTAGTCTTTTCCTGGTTGTTCTGCCTATTCAGACAGCTAGTTTTCTAATGATTTATGTGAGCTCAAACACACTGTACTGAGATTCCCCACTGGTTATATAGATCTGAGACTTTTAGAACCCAGTACTGGTCTGTTAGATTCCTTTGTTGAATAATAAATGACAATGGTACTTGTATTACTCATACTTAACAAATTAATGATTTGTGGGCAACATGATGCATTAAGTGATATTTTTCCTCATTTTCTGATGAAGGTTCATAAAGCATCACGACTCCTTTTATTTTATTTACTTTGGAATATTTGTTAATTACATGAACACATACATAATTTAATTTGTTATGCATTGAAGAATACTTTCAACAAGTTTATGTGCTGTTAGCTTTATTGTATACATGTTTTATGAAGAGCAGCACCCTGTTCAGAACTGTCCTTTGTTTTTAGAAGTTAAGATGCTAACCAGGCATCTTTTCTGTAGCTTAATATACATAAACTGTTAAAATATATTTGAACTCAATCAACACCACCCAGCTGCTAATTCTGGGCTTCATCACTGCCTAACCCTGTAGTGTTGCTTACCTTACCTAATCATTTCCAGATTTGCTAATGCTAACAGACTCAAGCATTTCTAGGATTTATTACTTAGGTGATTCATTTTCATGTTTTTACAGTATACAACTGTTTAAAAACCTGAAAAATGTGTCAAGATATGAATATAGCTTGGGTGGCTTCAGTGTAGATGAACTACTTTACTTTTAGATTTAATCTTGCCATTTTATCATAGTAATCTACACTCAATAAACCATAATAAATGAAAAAATATTTTCAGAAAGGTTTGCAAATTTAGCATAAAATGAGAAACTGAAATCTTTTATTTAGACACTGGTGATGCACGCCAGATTGTGTTCAGTTGCAACCTGTTTGCTTTAATTCCCCTGTGATGTGTTTAGAACTTGACTGGAGCTCACCTGTGGCAAATTTAATTGATTGGATATCGTTTAGAAAGGCACACATCTACCTGTTTATATACAACAAAGTCCCACAATTCACACTGCAAACAAGTACAAAATATAGTCCAAGAAAGTCTTTGCAGACTTCTGTGATTAAATTGTGGTGTTGCATAGATCAAATTAAGACATACATTGTAATTAACATACTAGCAATATACAATAAAGTACATTGCAGCAATCAGTCCTAATCCCACAAACACCTCCACATTCAAATGCAGTCTATTCAGAGTCATCACATAACCCAATAAGCACACCTTTGGGATGTGGAAAGAAGACTATCTCAAACACAGAGAGAACATGCAAACTCCACATGGACAATGATCCGATAGTCAGACACAGAAATCTGGATCAGCCACCACCATGTCATCCAATACTTGAACAACCCGCTGAATCCGAACACAGGGTCACGGGGGTCTGCTGGAGCCAATCCCAGCCAACACAGGGCACAAGGCAGGGAACCAATCCTGGGCAGGGTGCCAACCCACCGCAGGACACACACATACACACCCACACACCAAGCACACACTAGGGCCAATTTAGATGACTGTGGGAGGAAACCGGAGCGCCCGGAGGAAACCCACGCAGACACGGGGAGAACATGCAAACTCCACGTAGGGAGGACCCGGGAAGCGAACCCGGGTCTCCTAACTGCGAGGCAGCAGCGCTACCACTGCGCCACCGTGCCGCCTACTTGAACATGGACAATTCAAATAAATATAAACAAATGAGTGGCAATAATAAAAGGGAAGAAAAGATGAAAGAAATCCCAAATTAACCAACAGATGACACTAACTCTACCCAACAATGCTGCATTAATGGTGACAGCAGATTTTTTCAGTATCTCCTGAAGTCTACAGTGAAGTCTTTTGTCTTGATGTCTTTCAGGGGCAGGATGTTTCACCACTTTATCAGATCTGCCATTTCCTTCCTGTATGTAGTTATATTTTTGTTGGTCAGTCTAGTTCTTGCAGTGTCATAAGAAAAACTATGCAGTTTATATTTTGCTATGTCATGGGTGAAGACAGAATTAGCATCACTAAGGGACTCCTTCGTTCAAATTCTGTGTGGTTGAAAATTGAGTGATCTGTGCTTATTAAGAAGATGGGAGTAAAACTGATCTAGATCTGTGAAATTCTGGATTAAATTAGGACAGTTAACTAAAATGCTCTGTAGTGTTAAATATCTTCTAATAAAAAATGTCACAGATCAAGGTATTTAAGGGGAGCATGTAGGACCAGAGTAGTAGCAGTCCCCTGGCCAGTTAATATTTTACACAAGCTGGGTCTAAAGAATCTAGAGGTACACTTCACAGACATGAACATATGTCTGCACTCTCAGAATAGACAAAGCCATTCTGGGAATCAATGCAGAGGGTCCAGATGTGTGAGTCACAGAGTGATACTGAAAGATGTTCAAGCATCTTAACAACAACCATGAGACCCACTTTGCTGCTTATATCCATTAGCTTATGTGCATGGCTTTTGGAGATCTTTGGAAGAATCTTTGCTTGGCTCCCCTGATGCAATATGGGAAGATTTAAAAGGTTCCAACAGCCATTCACCTGCACTTCATAACAATGCAAGTGGAATTTCTGTTCAAACAAGCTAAGCATGTTTGGGTCCAGCCAGTATGTGTATAGTAGTCTAACTAGGAAAACTTGAGTTGGTGCTGGAAGAGGTGTTGATGAAGCCTGCAGGGTGTATTTACCCTGTGATCTGTGTGTAGATTGTAAAGCAAGAAAATTTAAATAAAAGAAAATTATTCTGACTGTGAGGCATTATGTAGCCATATTCCTGTTGGTATAAATGAGCCCCAGTAGCATTTCCTGACACACTTCTGATGAATAATTCTTTGACTGAAAGTACACAGTGTTAGTTTGTCAAAGAGAGGATGTGCAGCATTGTTCATAATGACACTCAGTTTTATTTTAATTCTCTCTTTTGCTGTGAGTTCCACAGGGTCCGTAGTGCATCCTATAACTGAGCCTACTCTTTTAATTAGCCTGTTGATTCAGTGGGCTTCTCTTGAAGTTATGCTACCAGCACACCACAGCATAGAAAATCACACTAGTTATCACAAAGTTATGGGAGACATGAACAATGTCACTTCCCACATTAAAGAAACACAGTTTCCAAAGGAAAAATAGTCTGCTCTGTCCTTTCTTATACAGTTCCTCTGTGTTCTGAGACCAGTCCAACCTGTCATTAATGTGGACCCCCAAGTACATGTAGGAGTAAACCACCTTTACATCCACTCCTTGAATTGTGACCAGACATAGAGACTATTTGGTGTGGCAAAAGTCAATTACCAGCAAAACCAAGGAACTGATGTTACGATGCAGACAATTCTGTTTTCCCCAAGAAACTTATCCATCTGACTCCTCTCCTCTGTCTCATCCCCTTTATTAATACACCCCATAAGTGCAGAATCATCTGAGAATTTCTGCATGTGACATGACCTGGTGTTATACAGTATTTGTAATCTGAGGTGTACAGAGTGAAGAGAAAAGGAGACAGGACTGTTCCTTGTGGTGCCCCAGTGTTGTTAACATCCACCTGATGTCTCAAAATGAACAGAAATTAGTTATTGTGTTAGGATAAGTGCAGTCCATGTGGACTCAGTTTTGAGTCTGGATCAACATATCTTCTCTGTGCAGTCTGCATTATTTTATTGTATGTGTGGGATTTGGTTTTGCCATCGAAAAGAATATTTTCAGGTTATTAGGTGACTCTCATAGTAATTTTGTGTTTAGCATATGCAGGACTGGCCCCCTTTGGACTGGCATGCCTTCAAGAATGGAACTCTGCCTTTCATAAACAGATAGTGGGATTGTGACTAGTGTAAGGAATACCTATTTATACATACACTGCATTTGTTAATGTAATTTTTAAACTGTAATTTATTTTGTTGACATGTATGTATAAACATAGGTTTCTTGTTTTCATTTGAAAAAAAATCTTTTTTGGTTTTATATCCTAAAGAAATGTTTGTTTAATTGTTTGTAACGTGATGTGTGTTGTAAATGACTGAATGATTTTTAATATAGAAATTTGAAATAGATGCTATATGCATGCCCTGCTTATAAAGTACTGATTGACTTTTTTCTCCCCTTTCCTTGTGCATTTTCAGGTCAGTGGTGGCTGGGACAGGCGGCTCTGCATTTGGGACATGAAAGCTGGTAAACTTCAAGACACTTTTTGCAACCCAGACTTAGAAAAATGGCATGAATTAAAAGAGGTGGCTTGTGATGGAGCTATACTGGATCTGGCATATTCTCCAAAGAGGTGGGTCTGTGCTATTTCATAACAAATTCTAAAAGTTCCTTTCCAGTATATTAAAGCCAGTAGTATATAATAAAGATTGTGGCTTTGGCACATTTTGAAGTAAACATGCTTGCAATAAATTTCTGTACTATATATAATATATATATATATATATATATATATATATATATATAATATTGTGACAGTTTGAGGTCCTCTCGACCCCTTGAACCCTCTGACCACTCTTCAGACACCAGGTAAAGGTCCAATAATTATTTATTTGGACAATATTAAACTGCACAAAGCATCTACACTCCATAATACTCATAAACAATAACTATAATCAATAAACAATCACAATCCTCTACTCCCAGACGCGTTGCCACCCTTCCACCCAGCTCAGCTCAACGCTCTGGTCTCTCACAGTCCTTTTTATAGTCCTTGACCCGGAAGTGTTTCGCCCTCAATGTCCATGTGACTAGGAACACTTCCGGGTCAGATAAAAATCCTTCTTCTTCTTCACCCCGGAGGCACGTCATTCCTCCTGTCCATGTGACTTGAATGTACTTCCGGGGCGTAGGGCAAATAATCCTTGTTCCTCCCTGCAGCGGCCCCCACAGCATCCAGCAGGGTTGGGGATAAAAACTGCATTGTCCAGAATTCCCTGCTGGCATTCGCGGCATCCTCCATACTGCAAGGAGGGCTCCACCTGGCAGCCTGGGGGTATTGGCCCATGAATGGCCGGCCACATATCACTATATATATATATATATATATATATATATATATATATATATATATATAATATATCATTTGAATGAGAATGATAAAAATTAACCCAAAGTTTGCTGTACTTTATATTTCTTAGCTCCTCACTATTGTTAGATGGAAGTAAGTTTAACTTAATATGTTGTCTTCTTATTCTTGTACCCCAATTAAGATAATTCAGGTTCTTTCATAAAGTGATTACAGCCTTTAAATATTTAACTATGTAATAATAATTCATTACATTTATATAGCGCTTTTCTCAGTACTCAAAGCGCTATCCACACAGGGAGGAACCAGGAAGCGAACCCACAATCTTCCACAGTCTCCTTACTGCAAAGCAGCAGCACTACCACTGCGCCACCTGTGAAGACAGGTGTATGTATACAACTTGTTTCTTACCAATGTAAGAATCAGAATTATTTCAACTGTTTAGATTTTTGTTAGTGCCTGTTAGAGTACTGAAGTATTGAATTACTGTAAAGTCATGTCAGAGAGGGCATTTTCAGCTTAGTTATGCAATTGTGCCTAATTGACACTAGTTGGCATAAACCAATAGTCAGTAAACTACTGGCCACGTTAAATTTGCAAAAATATGCACCTACTTATGTATATAGGTGTTCTAACTGCTCAGTACAGTAGCTGAATTTAGATAGAAGAGCAATCAGCAAATGAATAACCAAAGCAACAAATGGTGGGTTATAACCAGGAAATCAAAAACAAATTACTAAAGTTCAATACATGTGACAAAAATAGTCAGACAGAGATGGTGGGAATTCAAAAACCAATAAACACACACTTATGTAACCAAATCCAAAACATTAATTTTAAATTTTTAGGCAAAAAGCAGAGTCAGCAAATGTTATACAAAAACATTTTTAAAAAGTTAAGGAATTAAAGTTTACAGATTTAGGTTGAATGCAATAAAGCACAACTTCTAGACTTAGATATGTTACATGTTGCACACTTTTGTTTGACCTTGCCCAGTAACAGCATAGCAACAACCCACAAGCATCCAAAGGCAGTTCCCAAAACAAAAACAAAATGAGAATGCTACTTATGTTCAGCATTTTTAAAAATGTTTTAAGCACCAAAATACTGTAGATGTAACCATGAGATTCATTGCCCTATAAATCTCTTTAACAAGTTCTAAATAATTTTTAGTTAATAAAAAGAATTGGAAACGAGCCTGATCATGACTAGTGCTGATCTTCAAAATTCAACAATGCGCTTTTTGCAATGAATTTGCTGGGTTCACCCAGTTTTTCCCTGAAAATTTGCAATGTGGCCGGCTTAGGCAAACCTTTTTTTTCCCAGTGCCTCATGATGCATTGAGAAGCTAGCATGACATCACAAATCTGTAGCATTTTGGATGGGAATCGCACTACTTTATCTGTGCTACCTGCCTGATTAGGCATCACGTTTGTGCAGAATTTTCCTGCATGTGTACTATAAGCGCACCCCACCTAACACTTTATGGTGCTGCCTGATCTGCTTCGTACATGTGTGAATAATTTATGTTGTATACACTCATGCATGATATCACTTCCTATATGGTACTCCATCCAGATTTGTACCCTGGAAGCATTAAATAAAAACCTCAAAATTACACTTCCTGGCATAGCCAATCTAAACAGTGCGTGCTGACACACAACTTGTACTTGTACTTGTACTCCTCAATTTTCAATTGAGGAGTACATTAGCTGACCATAATGAATATATTATGAAAATTCTTGGTTGTTCTGCATAGATTCATTGTAGGCTGTATCTTCACTGCTGGCTTAAGCAGATTATGCGCATTGAATATGTAGAGCAGATTGGGTAGTAATAGGGACAGCATCCCCCAAGTATATAACACAGATTCCTTACAATACAGGCTCTGTGAATGCTGGGTATTCCTAGTAATGGTAGCTCATGTGAAGAAAGAAAGAGAGAGACAAAGGATCTGAAATATTTTGGACTTGAACTGTAATTTTATCTCATGGAGGCAATGTGGCATAGTGGTTAGAACTGCTGCCTCGCAGTTAAAGTCATATTTTTGGCTGCAATAATCTGGCTAGCATAGTTGGCAGACACTTCCCTAGGCCTCGGGGACATTTGAAAAACATGGCACCACTATAATCCACTCAAAACTTGTTCACTTTCTGTTTCCAAATTGATTTCAAAGTATTTTGCCCAAATTCCCAAACATTGCTGCGTTTTTCTGTGAACTTGAAGCGAAGCGGGGTTCACTCATCACTAATCATGACAGTAAGATCCCAGAATTCCATTTAGGATGGTCACAAGAGCTGTTCATCATTTTATTCACATTACAGAAAGAAAAGTCAGTGGTACAGCTATATCAAACTGATAAACTCTTATAGACCTTACCAGTTTCTCTTCAGAATCCCAGTCTTACCCTTTCCACCTATCAGTCTTCAGGAAGAGACTGCATTGCTAAATCTTGCTCTTTTCGCTAATGATCCATAGTTAAAAAAGGTTTTGTCTGCTTCTGTCTAAAGTAGCTGATGCACAGTGGTCACCTTTTCATCTGCAGAATATTTATGGTTCACCTGCCATAAATACATATAGGAGTAGATATAAGGTTGTTTTTAACATAAATAAAAAAAAAAGAACTTTGAAATCCCCGTTCTTCCACTCTACTGCTCATTCTTGTTAGCCTTAAAATAATAACTGACTGCGATTAACCTTTATACTTTATTACTCAATAGCAAAACCTTGGCAACTAAATAAACACCAGCTGCCCCCTGCTTGTAGGCTGTATGGCTGTTTCCTACTTTAAATAGGAAGAAAAAAGCTGTTTGTTTGCACTGCATTTCTATGTAGAATTTTCCTACACATAGACCTTTTACAATGCTTTACCTCTTTAAACAATATATTATTACCTCTTAGCATGAACTTATATTTCTCTGTTGTTGCATAAAGGCTGTGCAGTAATATAATTTACATCATATTTTTCCTTTGTGTCATCAGTGTTACCACTTCCCTTTTCTAAAACAAATTTTAACTTCCAGCTTTGTCCTAAAAGAACTTTGTTCAGGTTGTGTTTATTATAATTTACGGGTAGTTCATTTAAATGGAGTGCTTTATTTAATACACTTTCAGTTTGATTTTTTTTTAAAGGCAGTGTGTAATGGTTATAGGTTTATTACTAGCTTAATGTGAATGTTTAATGAAATTGTGTGGTGTTTGCAGGAACGAGATTGCATACTCATCTAGTGATGGGATGATTTATATGCGCCAGTTCAGCCCAGTGGGCAAAGAAATGAAACTGGTCAATGTGCTCCAAGGGCATGAATCTGATGTTACCTCCATTGTGTGGCATTCCCTTATAGACAAGTGGATTAGTGGCTCAGAGGATGGTACAATACGGATATGGGTAAGAGTCATGTGTTTATTAATCTGCTCTGTGTACACATAATATACAGTACACTATAGACAAGTAAATTAAAGATTCCAGGAGGTTTTCAATATGTGGCCCATGCTACCTGCTGTATATGTGAATAGGCAAATGTAAGTTCTTTTCCTCGTATGGAACATATTTTTGAGCACCTGAATATGTCCAGGTGAGCACCTGCATTGTGTATTCATGGAAGTATTAATTTATATGTATTTTTCCCTAAATCTTTCGTCCTCGTATATCTGCTTAACCAGTTAAAATGAAATTCAGTAAAGCAATATATAACAGTCATGGATATGATTGATTTTAACTGTAGTCAATACAAACAGACCTTTTATGCTTTTTTCTTTAATTTGTAAGGTATTGTGAAAATAAAATCACATTTGCATAGGGACAAGAATGTCTTATTTATAAGTTTGTAATAATTTGTGTATTAATGTCAGTCAAACAAAATATAATTTATGTAATTTATACTCTGAAAGGATTATACAGATTCTCAAATTTCTAAATAAAAATGATCACATAATATTTCTTATTTTGCTTTAATTCTCTTAAATTGTACACTTTTCATATTTTAAGAGTGAAGATGGTATACAATGTGAACATGTCCTTGAGACTAATGGAGCCGTCAGTTGCCTCAATTTTGATACAGTCAATGGATGCATTATGGCTGGAGTTCACAATGTGTTAAGGTAATCCTACAGTTTGTCTGGTCTTCTCTCATTTTGTTCTGTTCAGTGCAGTATGGGGCAGGAATTATCCCTGGATGAGGGCATCAGTCTATCACAGGGTTCACTTACTAACATACCCACATTAGGAGGACAACTTGGACATTGAGAACAAAATGCAGATATGGAAAAAAAAGTGCAGACTCCACATATGCAACAGTTAATTAAACACATGATTCAAACCCAGTACAAAAGATCTGTAAAACAGCAGCACTAACCATTATGCCAGCCACTAAGCTGCTATATATCTCATGTTCTGGTACCTCTTCCCTGTGCTGTATATACCACCAGGATGTCAAAATAACCAATAATTCATGTTCAGAAGTTTATATTAAAAACATAATCCACCAAAAATGATAACTATTTTATCTCTTACTTACCCTATCTTGTTTGCGGTGATTGAGAAAAATTATTAATGTCAAGTTTAATGGGGGCGGCACGGTGGCGCAGTGGGTAGCGCTGCTGCCTCGCAGTTGGGAGACCTGGGGACCTGGGTTCGCTTCCCGGGTCCTCCCTGCATAGAGTTTGCATGTTCTCCCCGTGTCTGCGTGGGCGCTCCAGTTTCCTCCCACAGTCCAAAGACATGCAGGTTAGGTGAATTGGCGATTCCAAGTTGGCCCTAGTGTGTGCTTGGTGTGTTTGTGTGTGTGTCCTGCGGTGGGTTGGCACCCTGCCCGGGATTGGTTCCTGCTGTGTGCCCTGTGTTGGCTGGGATTGGCTCCAGCAGACCCCCGTGACCCTGTGTTCGGATTCAGCGGGTTGGACAGTGGATGGATGGATGGAAGTTTTAATACAGAAAAAAGATAACAAAATTACTGATTCAGTACACATTAATGGGGGCCAATGCTAAATAACAGTAAAGCAATATTGAAACAACCATGAAAAAACTCGTGTTACTCATGTCATATAATCCAGGTATCTAGCTCAATGCTCTAAATATGTATTTCAACAAAACTATTGTTACATAAACAGCTTCTGAAAAATGTATTTATGCACAATGAAAGTGCATTAAAATGGAACCAAGCTTTTGAATTGAAGACCCATCTCTCCTCTCATTTGCTGTTTGTTAAACCACAAATTCAGTACTTCCAGGTTGTTCATCTGCTGCAGAGAATCTGTTTTCTGCCTGTTGAAGCATCTTGGATATGTACCAGTCTGAATTGTATTTTCATTCACTTTACCTTTTAATCTCTAATTGTGCATATTCTCAGACCATACCCTACAGTACTGATATCACGTGAAGTGCCATGGTAGCCAATAAACAAGCTGTTACTGGATAGAACTCCTACCCAGTGATTGAGGGGTAAGGGTGGCCTTCAGTTGGAAAGCTGGTTGTCATTTCTCTATGTGACATAAGAGAGTTTTCTGGAAGTGGTTTATTTAACAATATTTTTACACGTTTTGGATGTTGTGAGTATGCAACTACATAGCTGTCATGTGGATTATGTGACACAAGTGATTTGTGAGTTTAAATTCTTATTTTTTGCCTGTTGCTACAAACAACACGGCGTAAGCAACAGATGAAAAAGACGACTATTTTAGAGTGGAGTACTCCTTTAAAATATGTATTTGTTGAAATATATTTGGATTTATGGTGAAAATTCTAGGTACATAGCATAATATATATTCGTTAGGCCGTGGTAACAAAGTGGAAAATGTCCTTTCTATACGGTGCAAAGTTTAATATTATATCAACTACCAAGGTGGTTATTTGGAAATTAAAGGAAAGTGCATTTAGGACTAAAGCCAAAAAGCACATCTAAAAGGAATGCAGGAATCTGGAACATACTAATCAGACATGTTGAAGCAGAAGCCTTCACAACCTTCAAGACGTATCTGGATAATATATTGGGACTGCTTAGCTTTTAGCTGAACAAACAAGCCTGATGTACTGAAGGGTCTCCTGTAGTTTGTCAAATTTCTTGTGTTCTTATGACCAAGAAACACCACACTGGATACTCCGTTTAAAACCCTATGTAAATTAGCTTTTTTTACCAAACAAATCAATCTCTAGCTCCAAGTAGTAAATGAACTTTGAGGTTTTGAGTGACAAGAAATTCTTCTGAAACAAATAATATTCTCTTCTAAATAAAGGTTAGTCACTAAGTTCTTTATTTTGGTATACTTGTATTCTCTCCTATTAGAGGAGGTCATACTTACACACATCTGCTTTCTTCAAAACACATGGTGGCATCCTTGTAGACTTTCTTTCAGTCTACAGTACATTAGTCATTTTACTGCACACATACCATTATATGGAATTTTATTACAAATTTCATAGTGCTCTCTTTAATTTAAATCATCATCATTTGGGGCATTTCAGCCACTGAAAACATACTTCCAAAAAGATTCTGTGAAGGTCCTTCTGGCAGGATTGTTGTCAAACACATGCAAATAGTCTGCCAGATGCTGCACTGTCCATAACTAAATTCCTTATCTACAACACAGTCTGTTTAGTAGATAGAAAAACTGGTCTAACCTGATTTACTTCAGGGTTTGATAGCAGGAAGGGACCAGTGACAATGCAGAACAATGGCAGAAAAGTTATTTGATACATTTGGATTTTGATTGGTTAATAAAAAGAGCATCAAAGATATTGTAAGCGTCTTCATGGTGGCTGTCTGGGCTACCCAACCCTAATAGCCAACCAGGCAGTCTTAGTGAAGGAAGACCCTTCTCCCTCAAGCTAGTAGATCACCTCTCATACTCTTTCTATCTTTCTAAAAATTTGACAGGAGCCTTCCCACAAGCTGTCAAGTGTGGAGGGCTGCCATTTCTGGGCCTGTAAACCCAAATGATGTATATACAGTAAACTTTCTGCACAGAAAATTGCGTGCTACTCTGGCAGCATCCTTCATTCCTTAGATTTTCAGAGCCTTGAGGTCCTGTCAGGATATCAAGAGGTAATGTAAACTCGAAGGACACAGATGTCTTTAATTTGCAGTCCAGCAAAAATAAAACCAAATAGGATTGGCCAAAATAGTTATTAGAGGCTTGTATGATTCCGTGGCACACCATTTAAAATAAGTGGCAAATGACCAACCCAGTTGAAATAATCATCACTGGTAGCAAGGCATAGCTGAGTAGTGAGGATATGGGTACATTTCTCAACCAGCCTGTCAGTCTGGAGTTGTAAAAGGGTATCTATCCCAACTTACTCCGTAGGTGCAGCTACCCACTGTTTATGAAGTGGAGTTATGTACTGGGCTTGACGATGCTTTTTAGCTGTACAAAAATCTGAACAATGAATAAGTTGGAATTGGGGATGCTAGGACATGCACAGGTTATCTGTTAATGTTTAAAATGTCTTGTGTTCTGCTGTGCATCACTGAAAGGTTCTGCAAAAGTGTAATAGCTGATGAATAGCAACTGTTGTAATAGCAAAGTCAGGAAAAAATTCTAGTAATAAAAGGTTGCGGCCAAAAGTTACTTCACCTGCTGCTGAAATGTGCCAAGGAGATCTGAGTTTAGATGTTTCTGTCTGTTTACTTTGAGACCCATTAATGAGACATCCTGGTGTGAAATGAGGTGCTTTTGCTGCACTACCCTGTAGTACCAGATGCTAGAACTGGTAATGTTACTGCCACTTTCTCTTTTATGTAACTGGGGGTGCTAAGAGTCTGTATGTGTTTCACAAAATTGCATGGCTGAATGATTTAAAAGCTGTATTATAATGATCAGTGAGTGCTTCCTTTGTCATTATCATTTTTTTTTCCAAAGTAATTAGAAATTAATATACATAAAATGCATTTGAGCATTTATTATTTTCATCAGGATGGTATTATTAGTGTTCATCACGATAGTACAAAGTTAATGATACAGAATACAGTGTTAAAGTAGAGCACACGAAGCCTAGGCTAGCACTAGTTTCATTTCTAGATGAAAACTAGAACGGCAAATAAAATCCTTTGTGTTCAGGAAGTTGACATGTTCAGCAGTGTTATTGAATATCAGTTCAGTGCTGTCGGACTGACCAGCCAACTGTGGGATAACATGGGACTGTTATGGTAATGTGTTTCAACACTACAGCCAGTCAAAATATAGACAGTAGGAGATGCTGCAATCACTCAAGCAGCTTTACTTAAAACGGTTTGAAATTTGTTAACTAAATGAACATTGCCAACACTCAAGGGGTTAGTAAAATAGGAAATTTAAAGTCATTTTAAAGACCCATATAAAATCTGACATATGACAGTCATTTTCCATTGTCTTTGTAAAGAAAAGAAACCAGCTGTTGGTGCTGGCTACGAAAGATGTGTGGGGTCTCATTATGAATACTATATGTATTTTTTTTTTTATGTAACTTGATTTTACTTTTGTCTGCCATGTTTTTCTCCAAGTATTAAAGCGCATTGAATGATTAGATTACTCATATACCTAGCTGTGCTGTAAACTTAATTTGACGTTATAGGCTGCAATTACTCGCAGCTGTGAGAGAAACTGAACTGTCTTTTTATTCTTGATTCATTATGACCTTGGTCATTAGATAAGCTTAGCTTATGCTATCCTTCATGTGCAGATGTAGTCTTTTTTTCGGTACAGTGTAAAGCTAATTGCAGCTGCTTTGTTACCCAGAGATCTTTTAAAGTCTTCTAAACCCAGATCTATCTGTACATACAAATAAAAAATTAACTTGCTGTTCTCCACCTAGATTAGTTCTTTTCCTCCACAGAAGTTGTAGTGAATGTTTCAAAATTTTAACATGTAATAGTAATGTCAGGCACCACAAGTTACAGATGCTTTGGAGTTGTGGGAGAGGTATTTAAAAAATCAGTCCCATACAGCCCTCTAATCCCTGCAACTCTAGATCTAGGGGGAGCACAGGGGTTCAGTAGAAATATCTATCCCATTATAATTTGTCAGTTTTAACAAAGCAGCCTTTCTGTTTTGCTAGTGATAGTTCAAGCTCCGCAATTCAAAAAAAGGCTGATCCAGGATGTGATATTATAAAACAGGTCCTGAAAAATATTGCAATATTTTTTAGTGCCTCTGGATTACCACAGTGCTGAAATTAGTGAAGCAATCAACCATTCTTATACATTACAACTGTTGTCTCCCACAAACTAATGACAGTAATGCAAAACAAAGAACAGAGAAAATGGCAATGAATGCAGTGTCATGCAGTAGATTAAATATAACATATACAGTTGTCGACACTAGGGGTGCAATTGAGCCCCAATCCCTTAACACAAGTACACGGGCAAGAGTCCCGGATTCAGTCCAGCTCTTGTATTAAACAGAAAATACCCTCGTCACAGTATAAAGGGGAGCAATGGGAGCACAGGAGGCAGTCTCCGAATTTCCTCCACTTGTCCTGGCCTACCAACCGGGAAAAGGAATACTAACCATTCCAGCCAGGATGCCCCCCAGTGTCCATCCATTGTACCGGTCTCGCAGCCAGGTAAGAATCTCCCATCTATCTCTGCCATGACACCATTCTGGCTGCATGTTCCATATAGTTGGTGAAGACCATCTCCTGTGTCAGTCTGTCGTCCCATTAACGGAACAGGGTCCACCTCCATTGGGATGCCTGTTCATCTATTACACATTATATATATATACACACACACACACACGAAGTATACACAAGAAACAACTGCTATGTTAATATGCTGTATATACATACTGTAAATGGAGTTAGTGAAGATTTGCACACTGACGAGAAGAAAATCAGAGACAATGTTTTGACTGTATAGCGTCAAGAAGCAATCATGTACAGTACATGTCAGTATGAGGATGCTGAATGGTTTTAGTTGCGTTTGTATATTGTGTGAGAAGCACCTACTGTGATATCAAAGTCTGTCTGCTCAAACCAATGCAGCCCACAATGGCACCCTTATTTTTTAAAGAAATTTGTTGCAACATTTCAGTTTTTGTTGTGATATTTCGAAGAGATACTGCTGTATAAAGTACTCAAATTGAAACTCATCTATGGAAAAGCATTGGCAAATCCATTTTAACATCGCTGGAATTGGAACTTGCTCTGTATAAAAACTATAAAACCACCTCAAGCCTTATTAGGTTACTTTTTTTAACTACATGGCATTATGAAGTGCTGTTAAAAAGCACAAATTTAATGTAGTCTATTATCATTTATAATTTCATGTTGTTATTATTGTTATTTTTGAATGTGACTCATTGTTGCAAAAATATTTAATGAACAAAACGTGACAGCTGAAGTTCTAAAAAGTATAAGATTCTAAGAACTTTCATATCAGTTAACTTAGTTGGTGAACAAATATGCATACATTTTCTAACTTTTTATGACCTGTGTGTAAAGTCTGTCTCATAGTTTTCTGGAGTATGGATGTTTTTGAAAGAATATTGTAAAAAAAGTGATTGTGCAGGATGGCTAAAATTTTTAATAACACTGAAGGGTCATAAATGTCCTGAAAAAAAGAGAGCTGTGTGCCTGTCATATTCTGGACCAACCATGTTACCCTCTGTAGTGCATTGTGGTCCTGAGCTGATCAGATATAATATTGCAATTTATACAGCCAATGAGAACAAACCTCATTGTGCACCAGACAGTGTTGGTAAGCATCTGCCTCTGAACGTAAAGACAGATCTGCCTTTTTGCTTCTTAAAGTTTATGGCTAACTTCTTGGTTTTGATGAGATTAAGGAAGGTATTGATGTCCTGGCACCATTGTGTCAAAAGACACATTTCTTACATGTAAGATGGCTGGTTATTGTTGGTTATCAAGCAGTTGATGGTGGTGTCATCAGCTAATTTAATAATATGCATGATGCTTTGTCTAACCCATTAGTCGCAGGTGGACAAGCAGATCTGTTCGGGATCTCCATGGAAAAAGTGACAGACTCTATTGATGAATGCTGAGACCTGTCAGTTAGGAACTCCAAAATCATTGTAGAGGGTGACATAAAATCCTAGGTCAATGAACTTGATGATCTGTTTTAATGGTACTAAACTGGACTTTGGCATGGTAGTTTGTATTATCCAGGTGTTCAAGGATGACATGACATCCAAGAGATATGGCATCTTCTATATCATGATTGTGACGGTATGCAAGCTCAAAGTTGTCAAAAACTATGTGGGATAATATTTTAATGTGTCCCAGCTCCAGTCTCACAAGGACTGTGAACAATGGTGAGTCCAAACAGTCTATAATATTTTAATCGGTTTACTTGTGTTTTTTGGCACAAGAATTATTGTATTTTTGAAGAAATAAGAGGAACACTTATTCTCTCAGTGAGTTGTTAAATATGTCTGTGAAAATGCCAAACTCTTGTAACAATATCTGCTGTTAAAAGACAGGTTTTGAAGGGACAAGTAACAATGAGCAAGAAGATATGTTGTAATTCATAATTAGAAATGTGCATAAGACTAGGACCAAATTTTAAATTGGAAGAAATATTTCAAAAATGATTCTGTTATTGTTTAAATCTTACGGTTGTTCATTTGGCCTGGTTTCCATTACTATGCATGTTAAATTGTGAACTAGAACACAATATTCCTTGAAATAATTTGAATGTATGCCTGATAATTAGTGTAGCACAGTGTTCTTGCTGCTGCCTCATGCCAAGGAGACAAGGATTCAAGTCCCAGGTGCTCCCTGCCTTGTTTATTTGTTTTTCCCATGCTCTTGTTAAATTGACCCCTGTGTGTGTATGTGTGTGTGTGTGTGTGTGTGTGTGTGTGTGTGTGTGTGTGTGTGTGTGTGTGTTTTCACCCTACAATGGGCTTGGGGCCCTGTCCAGGGACAGTTCCTGCCTTGTACTTTGTGATTGCTGGTTTATGCTCCAGCCTTCTTGTGTTACTGCTATGGATAAGTGAGTTTAGAAGATACATAGACTTTTATTAGAGCAATCTAGATGAGAACAGGCCATTCAGCTCAACAAAGCTTGCCAGTCCTATCCACTTATTTCTCTCTATTATAAAAAAAATCCTTGAAAGCAAAAGCAAGGCTACGATACGTGATGTTCTGGGAAGTTTTTGGAAGACATTTAAAAGACCCGCGAGACAAAAGAGACTTGCCACGGTCTCTCGCGGAGACCGTAAACATGAGACTTGGTTCCAAGAGATTGTGGAACATGAGATTCTTGCAAGACACGCCCTACTTACAAAAGATATCATATAAGAGCTCACCCATCAAAAAACACTCAGTCGTGTAGTACACACAGATCATGTGCTCTGAGCACATATAAAGCGTATAAGGACAAAACGGAGAATAGAGACCCAAAGACGTTGGAGAGAAAAAAAGGCAGATAAAAGATTATGAAAGCAGTGGAATTCGAAAGGCTCAAACAAACGATGGCGCGATACACATGCAGAGAAAGGTACAGAATATGAAAGTAGTAAAATTCGAAAGTATTGTAGCGTCCCAGCCAGGTTGAGGGCTTTTTGGTTTTAAGTGACTCTTAGGTCCGATTGAGGGAGGGCGGAGTATAGCATGGAAGACTGATAGCGGGGTATTGATTGATGCGGTAAGGGGGGGTGTTGGAGAGGGTGCTAGAAAGTTGTGTTTGGGGTTAGGAAGTTGGTGATTGTCCAAGTAAAACTTTTGTGACCCTTTATCATGTCAGTTGTGGGCGGCACGGTGGCGCAGTGGGTAGCGCTGCTGCCTCGCAGTTAGGAGACCTGGGGACCTGGGTTCGCTTCCCGGGTCCTCCCTGCGTGGAGTTTGCATGTTCTCCCCGTGTCTGCGTGGGTTTCCTCCGTGCGCTCCGGTGTCCTCCCACAGTCCAAAGACATGCAGGTTAGGTGGATTGGCGATTCTAAATTGGCCCTAGTGTGTGCTTGGTGTGTGGGTGTGTTTGTGCATGTCCTGCGGTGGGTTGGCACCCTGCCCAGGATTGGTTCCTGCCTTGTGCCCTGTGTTGGCTGGGATTGGCTCCAGCAGACCCCCGTGACCCTGTGTTCAGATTCAGCGGGTTGGAAAATGGATGGATGGATCATGTCAGTTGCTACAGTATCAAAGAAAAGATAGAAAAGATCGCATTACCGTAAACAGATGTGATTAATCATCAGAACCAGGTGTAATTGGAAAAAATAGCAGGAAAAATCGAGGTCAGAAATAAAAGGCAAAGAGTAAACAACAAAGTGTTTTCGCATTCGCATCATTCAATGCACAAAACGTGGATTTACACAATAATGGACCATACGCTATGAGACTCTGTGGTCCCGGAACAGTTAAAGCAATGACAAGTTAAATTTCAAAGAATACACAATTCGGTCACGGAGAAGCGATGCAAATTTTAACAGGTAAAAAGAAAGGTAATGTATATATTCCACGAATAACATTATACACCAAAGGAGATCGTGACATGCCATTCTTATTAAAATTATTACAGTTTACCGTGAGAGTAGTGTTTGCTATGACATTCAATAAATCACAGGGACAAAATTAGAAAAAGTCGGATTATTTATTAGAGAAACAGAAACAATATTCACTCACGAGCAGTTGTACGTTGCGTTGTCACAATGTGTCTCCAAAAAAATACTGTTTTTAATGAAGCTTTAAAGTAAAAGTACAAATAATGAAATTGAAACAATTCCAAAGAAAAAAAAAATTAAAATTGTATATCCGATTAATCAAACACAGGGGTTGGTGAGCGAAGCGAGTAGGGGGCAAATCCTCCTAGTTTTCCAAAAAAACATCAAGTCGAGTTTTGAAAGGCCCTAAAGTCTTACTCTCTACCACACTCCTTTGTAGCTTATTCCATGTATCTATCGTTCTTTGTGTGAAGAAAAACTTCCTAATGTTTGTGCGAAATTTACCCTTAACAAGTTTCCAACTATGTCCACATGTTCTTGATAAAATATTTTAAAATAACAGTCTCGATCGACTGTACTAATTCCTTTCATAATTTTAAGCAATTTCATCATGTCACCTTCTAATCTTTTTTTGATTAAACTGTAAAGGCTCAGATTAAAGGCTTTAATCTTTCCTTATAATTCAACCCCTGTAGCCCTGGAATCAACCTAGTCGCTCTTCTCTGTATCTTTTCTAGTGCTGTTATGTCCTTTTTGTAGCCTGGAGACCAAAACTGCACACAGTACTCCAGATGTGGCCTCACCAGTGCATTACAGTAATCCCTCCTCCATCGCGGGGGTTGCGTTCCAGAACCCCCCGCGAAAGGTGAAAATCCGCGAAGTAGAAACCATATGTTCATATGGTTATTTTTATATATTTTAAGCCCTTATAAACTCTCCTACACTATTATAAACATTTCCCGCGCAATTATACAGTATAAACCCTTTGTATTCTCTTAGATATTAGGTAAGATTCGTTGAAATTATGTATGTAAACACAGTTTATATACAGTAAAACCTAAATATTATTTTAAAGATATCGAGCGTCTCCGATATCAAATATGTTACAGCCATTACGACAGACAGGCCACCAGCAATAAATACGTACAATGCAAGAAAAATTGTATACAGTAAAATGTGTGTACAGTGACACTAAACTATGTACATGTAATAAGTACTGTACGTAGATAATTAATTATGGTTACTCACCAACAATGACACGACGACTTGTCTGATAACGATGAGTTTAATTTTACTGCACAACAAAGGATAGCGTTACAGCTCTTCTAAAGGAGCCTCTTCAGGCAACTGTGTAGCACCGCCATTGTTGTTCTTCTTCAAGCACTCTTCAATCCAAATCCCTAAAGCAGATTCCATCCAGACTACTGCCTTATCACGTCCACTTGCAACTCGTTTTGTGCCCTGGTTAAAGGACACTGCTGCCGTAGATCTTATATGCTTTTCCTCCTTTTTAAATAAAAAGAATCGTGGACTCATTGATGCTGTAATGGTGTCCTGCAGCGGTGTAGCTGTTTCCTTCCTTCAACATATCCAAAACTTTTACCTTTTCTGCAATCATTTGCATCTTCTGTTGGCGCTTGGACACGGCCCCTGAAGCAGTAGCAGGAGCACGTTAATGCTGAATGAGTGAGATGAGACTTTCTGGTTAATGCAGCACTCCATCGCTGAGCCAATCAGCAGCACACAGGAACTTAACTGCATGCTCTGATTGGGTAGCTTCTCAGCCATCCGCCAATAGCATCTCTTGTATGAAATCAACTGGCCAAACCAACTGAGGAAGCAAGTACCAGAAGTAAAAAGACCCATTGTCCGCAGAAACCCACGAAGCAGCGAAAAACCCACGTTATATATTTAGATATGCTTGCATATAAAATCCGCGATAGAGTGAAGCCGCGAAAGTCGAAGCGCGATATAGCGAGGGATTACTGTGTAAAGGTTGACCATAACCTCTTTGGACTTGTACTCCACACATTGTGCTATATAACCTAACATTCTGTTTGCCTTTTTAATGGCTTCTGAACACTCTCTGGAAGTCGATAGCTTAGAGTCCACTATGACTTCTAAATCCTTCTCATAAGATTTACTCTCGATTTTCCAACCGCCCATTGTTATTCAAACCTAACATTTTTACTTCCTATGTGTAATACTTTACATTTACTGACATTATATTCCATCTGCCGAAGCCTGTATGCTATCTAAGTCCTTCTGTAATAATATAACAAATTCCAAATTATCTGCTAATCCACCGAACTTGGTATCATTTGCAAACTTAACCAGCTTGTTACTTATATTCCTGTCTAAATCATTTATATATATTAAAAATAGCAGCAGCCCCTGCATTGACCCCTGCTGGTCACCACTCTTAACATCAGCCAATTCCAATAAGGTTCCTTGCACCATCATCCTCTGCTTCCTGTGTCTGAGCCAATTCTGTACCCATCTAAAAGCATCACCCTGAACTCCCACTTCTTTTAGTCTGATGCCCAACCTCTCACGTGGCACCTTATCAAATGCTTTCTGAAAGTCAAGATAAGTAATATCATATGCTCTATTTTGATCATATTCTTTTGTTGCCTCCTCATAGAATTCCAGCATATTAGTAAAACACAACCTCCCTCTTCTGAACCTATGCTGACTGAATAACTCCTGTCCTTGCCAGGTGTTGCTCAATCTTATCCTTAATAATTCCTTCCATTAATTTTCCTGTGATGCATGTTAAGCTTACTGGCCTATAGTTGCTTGGATCTGCCCTGTCATCTATTTTATATAATGGGATGATATTTGCCATTTTACAGTCCTTCGGAATCTCTCCAGTGCACAGTGACTTCCTAAAAATATGTGTCAAGGGTTTATATATGTACTGACTAGCCTCCTTTAGAACTCGAGGGTAAATATTATCTGGTCCTAGTGATTTGTTTGATTTCAGCCTGTTTAATCTGAGCAGTACTTCTCCCTCTACAATTTCAAAATCCCTCAGTACCTCCTTAGTAGTCCCTGTTACCTCTGGGAGGTTATCCACTTGTGAACACCTCAGAAAAATGTAAGTTTAGGGCATCCGCTATTTCATTGTCTGTATCTTTTAATTCCCCCTTACTATTTCTGATGCACTTCACCTCCTCCTTGACTGTTCTTTTGCTGCTAAAACACTGAAAGAATCTTTGAGGGTCTTCTTTGCCTTATCTGCTATATTCCTCTCCAACTGTCATTTAGCCCCCCTGATATCCTTCTTAATGGTTGCTCTCATGTTCTCATATGCTCTACGATGCACTTTGCAGTCATTAGCCTTATATGCCTTATAAAGCAGTTTTTTTCCTTGATTATTAACAATATAGTGTGCCTTGTGCAAAATGCAATCAGGCAACCAGATTATCTGAGGCTAATTAGAGCACAGCACAGAGCATTGTGGCAATTGATGAAGGGATGAGCACTAATTAACATTAATTGTTAAAACAGAGGTTGAGTGCTGGCAGAGGAAGAGAAGGAAAACCAGATGAGACAGAGAGAGCATTAAGCAGGAGTCAAACATCAAGATAGAGGAAGATGTGCAATAGATAGGACTAGTCAGTGAGGAAAGAGACCTGCTGATTTACTTTTGATGGATGGGTTGACAGGATGGCTGGAATAGAAGGGGCTAATTTGATGTGGAATGTTTACAGCAGTGCAGTACCAAAGCATGGTGCAAAATTGCTGGGGTCTTTACCAAAACATCCCAAATAGCCTGGAAGATGGAAGCATGGTAACAACACAGGGTGCGCAGCTGTTATTGGGCGGGGTTGTACAGGAAGGAAAACTCTTTCTGATACATTGACTTTTAAATTTTTAACCTCCTGATGGTGAATTGCGTTGCTACAATTTTATTTGTGTAATTTTAAAATGTGAAAATTCACTTTTACTTACTTATTAGCATTGCCCTTTTTGTACCTGACTAAACTTCAGTTTAAACTTAGTAACAGTTTTCTTTCACTTCACTTCCCACTGGTTCATCTTGGTTAGGATCTACTAGATGCCCCAAAACCATAAGATGCCACAGACCTCTGGCACAGGACATCACATAAAGTTTTGTGAAATCTTATATTGTGACCAAAGTACAGACTTTTGAGGTTATCTTTGTTTTTTTTTTAGTACAGTTCTCTTCCACAAGCTATTAAATTTGTTTACACTGCCAAACAATACCCATATGACATGTTGCCTGCCAATTGACTTGAGGTCCAAGAATTGGTGTATTTCTCAAACTAATAAACTATAGTCCTCACACTAGTTCTGCAGCTCTGGTTGTAGCTTTCTTGTTTGACTCAAGTTGATGTTTTTACACACTACTTTTTATAAGGGCTATTTTGTGCCATCAGTATGTTAATTGAACTTTGTTACATAATCTCTTCTACATGCAGTCTACACTGGTTTTCATGTTATCATCTCAAATGTTGACTCCAACACAGTTTAACCCACTTTCAGACTGGTTGTAGATGCATTCATATCATTCAAGGTCACAACCAGATTGGGAATGCTGATATGAATCAGTGTAATGTCTTGCATGTCTACAGGCAGACTCCCTTGAGTCCCTTTTTTATTTTGAAACCTATTATGCCCTTCTGTACTTTTATGCCTAATTTTAATCAAATCAGGTTCAACCAACTGAAAAAACTGCTGTTTAATCAAAACAGTGTTGGCCTTGAAACCAAACATTAGTGTGTAAAGCCACAGTGCTCTCAGCGATTCTAAATTGAGCTGAGGCCTAGATGTCACTGACGTTGACTATGCTAAACTCTGCTTCCTCCAGACAAAGAAATTAAGAAGCATACGGCAGGAAAAAAATTGAAAATAAGCAATACAGCCCTATACTTTACAAGAATATGGTTAGAAAATGAAAGTTAAGGTGAGCTGGACATGTCAAGCAAAGGTTCAAGTATATAATACCAAAGCATATGCTTTTTTTGCAACCATTGTAGACGGCAAGATGGCCAGAGGAAGACCCAAGGTGAACAATTTGAGAAGTGACTGTTCCACAGTCAAATGCCACTGGAGATCAGTGGAAACAGAAGATCAATAACCGACCCATGAACCGAAATGAAAAAATAGAACACATTATAATTATATGTGAATGAATTTTGTTTGGTTAATTATTGTCTTATATCACAGAGTATATGATGCTGGGACACTTTTGGAAGTACAAAGAAATGTGGGACACAAAGATTCTATCCGCTCAGTCATACACATCACAGAAAGAAACCAGGTAATAAAATATTTTGCTCTGCATACCTTTAATCATTTTTGAGTTAAAAAGTCATAGATGTAAAGATGGATTTAAATGAAAAGAGTACAGTGGAACAACTTTGTACTTACAAAAGAGAGGCACAGTGGCTAATAGTTCCCACTGCTGCTCACAATTTCAGAAGATGGTGTTTGGATTCCAGCCTGTTAACTGTTAATATGGAGTTTGTATGCTCTCCTTATAATCCTGTTGGATATTTGACTGGGTAATATACTTTTTCCTCCCACATCCCAAAGACCCGTTTGTTATGTTGATTGGTTAAAATTAATTGTCCTGGAATAAATGTATCCTGTAATGAAAAGAGCCCATAACCAGGGTTGGTTTGCTTGCACTAGATGCCGCCATCATTGTCCCACACATCACAAATTGAATTGGATGACAAAATGCATATAATATTACTTAATAAAGGGAGTGCAATAGTGAGTTTAGTTACCATTTTATGATGCTTGATTACTATTGACTAGATACCAGTGTATGTTTTGTGAAGGATTTCATTTTACTCCCAGTATCCAATGCAGTATATGTTAGTCTGTTTGATTTACTACCCCAAATTGTCCTGTTGTAAGTGAATATGGGTGTGTGTTTGTGCTCGGTTTGTGACACTTTATCAATGGTTAGCATTTATCATTTCCATGCTGCTGCCCAGATAGATTACAGCTTCCTGTGAGCCCATATTTGATGGGATGAACTAAAGAAACTCTGAGAATTGTTCTACTTATCACAAATTATAGAGCTCATTACTGGTATAAGACAATTTGAAAAATGTGCAGAACATTTAATTTGCAGTAATCAGATTAATGTGAAGAGAGCACATCACGAATGAGGAAGTTCTTAGACAAGCACGGGTGAGATCACTCAGGGACATCATGTGGAGCAAAGATTTAGTTTTGCAGGTCATATCATGCAACTCCCACCATCATGGCCAGCCAGCATCACACTGTCATGGATCTCACCATGAGGGAAGGATAAGAAGAATGACCTGGGATGATCTTCTAAAAAAGGACTTAAAAGACCTTATGGTGACCATTGAGACAGCAAGAAAGACTGTTCAGGATAGACATAGATGGAGATGACTTGCTGGCCAATCTGGATGGAGCAGGAGGCACTAACTATTCAAATTGTAGTTGTACTGTTTGTCCATTTATATCCATAGTTGTAAGTTTATTATCATCCTGTTCAGTTTTTGGTAAGGGACAGCTAGAACCATGACCATTGTTATAAGAAAATGCAGGGAATGCTGATGGTACTGCCTTATTTTACTTTGTTTTTTTATCTCAACATTATTAGTGTTTCTTTAAAATATTCTGTGTTACTCCAGTATTAGAATTGAAGAAAAAAATATAAGCATGTATTTCCTGTTTACAGTATATTACAGCTTCATCAGACAAGACAATACGAATTTGGAAATCTCATCACAAGCTGCCCACGTGAATTCAGTAGAAATGAGAAGGGAACATTTTCAGTAATCATTTTCTTCTTTTGTATAAAAAAATGAGCCCATCAGATTACACATTGTTTTTTATTGTCATTTGATTAAATAAATATTAAAGAGCCATTTTATGTTGCTTTTAATTTGCATTTTATCAAACTATTCCATGCTATGTTTAGTGCATATTAATTATAACATGTCACTTAAAAGAATATGTGTAATGTAAGCTGGCAATATTATAGGTTATGTCCAAGCAGACCAGGTAGGCAACACTTTACATGTGGTAGTTTGCATAATGGATGAGGAGATTATACTGATAATGATGTTTTAAAAATATTTCATGTTTAACTAAGCATAAAACAGGGGGAAACGGTGTGCACAGCAGTTTGTGCTGCTACCTCACACCTCTGCAGCACTGGGTCTGAGTCCTAGCCTGTTTATTATCTGTGTAGAGTTAGCATGTTTTCCCTGTATCTGTTCCATTTTTTTCCCATCATACTCCACAGTTCCTCTCACATCCCAAAGACTAGCATGTTAGGACTTTAAATTAATCCTGTTTTAGTGTGGATGAATGATTAACCCATGTGATGAACTTGTTAAGGGTAAATTTCACACAAACATTGAAACATTTGTCTTCACATGTGCAACCGTAGACACAGAATGCACAGTGTGGAGGAGTACTGGACTTCAGCGACCTTTCAAACCCAACTTGATGTTATTTTGGAGAAATTAGGTGGATAGGAATGGCAAATAACCTCAAAAATAAACCTCCAAGATGGCTGTTAACACTCTTTTTGTAAATTGTTCCTCTTAACATATTGTACTTTGCACAGAACCAGAATAAATGGATTTTTTTCCAAAGGAATTTTGTAACAAAGTCCTGATGGTGTCAACTGAAAAGAGTAATGCTAATTTAGGGGTCACCGCAGTGGATCATCCGGCTCCTACTATCCCTGTCGATTACATCATTTTCTGCTACACTGACTGCCTTCATGCCCTCAACACCACATCCATAAACATTAGTCTTCCTCTTTTCCTTTTGCCTGGCTATTCCATCCTCAACATTCTTTTTCTAATGTACCCCTCCCCTCTCCTCTGCACATGCCTAAGCCATCTCATACTAGCCTCTCTCACTTGGTCACCAAACTGTCATACCTGTGTTGTCCCTCTAATAATACTCATTCCTAGTCCTGTCTACCCTCATTACTCCAAGCGAAAATCGTAGCATCTTCAACTCTGCCACATCTAGCTCTGCCTCCTGTCTTTTCGTCAGTGCCACGTAGGCTTGGGCGGTAACACAGTAATATGGTATCCCGCGGGATCTAAAAATAGCAACGGTATCAGTTTCAATACCGTTATACCATCATAAAAACAATGCACTTATATGGGAGACAAGGATTAAATATTAAATATAATTTATTTAATGCCTAAAAATGTGTATGCATGGTTGTCATCACGTGACAGCGTGGAGGAGAAAGAGAGAGGTGGGGAAAGATGGCGAGTCGCGCACCAAGTGACCTGGTCTCGAAAAAGAACACAACTTCTGCAGTTTGGCAGTATTTCGGGTTTCGACCGAACGAGAAGGGAGAGGCGGTAAATACGGACGAGGCAATTTGCAAATTGTGCAACAAAAAGGTGACCGCGAGAGATGGAAATACCTCAAACCTAAGGTCACATATACGAAACCACCATCCACTCACTGCTGCGAGGATGGACCCGAGTTCACTCAGTGCAACAGTTTCAACGCCTCCCGATGCAGGACCAACAACATCTAGGTCCACCGCCAGTACGCAGCCGACGATAATGGGGGCCTTCGGGAAAGCAACAAAGTACAAAAGGGACAGTGTCCGTTGGAAAACCTGTACTGATGTAGTGACAAAATACTTGGCGAAGGAAATGGTCTCTTTCCACACCGTGGAAAAAAAGTCCTTTACGGACATGGTAAAGGTCCTAGATGCCCAGTACGAGCTGCCTGGACGGAAATATTTCTCACAAACAGCCATCCCACATTTATATAGTAAAGTTAGAGACAATGTTCAAGTGCTGCTGTCAGCGGCAGACAGTTATTCCTTAACAACTGACATGTGGTCGTCAGTTAACATGACACCATATATGTCTCTGACTGTCCATACTATTACACCTGACTGGAAACTTGAATCCAAATGCCTCCAAACTACGTATTTTCCTGAGAGTCATACAGCGGACAATCTTGCTGCTGCGCTCAGAGCTGCACTTCAGGAATGGCAACTTGACAAGAAAAAACTTTCAGCCATAACCACTGACAACGCTGCCAACATTCATGCCGCAATCAGGTCCCTGCATTGGCCGTGGCTATACTGCTTCGGTCACAATCTAAACTTGGCTGTCACAAATGGATTGCATGACCAGAGGCAAAAAACCGAGCGCGCCCTCGGACTATGCTGTAATATTGTCGGGGCCTTTTCACACAGCTGGCAACGTAAGCATGAACTCCATAAGAAGCAAGTGGACTTGGGACTCCCAAAACATAGTCTCATAACGGTAAGCATAAAATGTGCAGAGAGTTCCTCAGGGGCAGGGGCTCAAATATAAAAAAAGGGGCATATATATATATGCATCCATCCATTGTCTCCCGCTTATCCGAGGTCGGGTCGCGGGGGCAGCAGCTTGAGCAGAGATGCCCAGACTTCCCTCTCCCCGGCCACTTCTTCTAGCTCTTCCGGGAGAATCCCAAGGCGTTCCCAGGCCAGTCGAGAGACATAGTCCCTCCAGCGTGTCCTGGGTCTTCCCCGGGGCCTCCTCCCGGTTGGACGTGCCTGGAACACCTCACCAGGGAGGCGTCCAGGAGGCATCCTGATCAGATGCCCGAGCCACCTCATCTGACTCCTCTCGATGCGGAGGAGCAGCGGCTCTACTCTGAGCCCCTCCCGGATGACTGAGCTTCTCACCCTATCTTTAAGGGAAAGCCCAGACACCCTGCGGAGGAAACTCATTTCAGCCGCTTGTATTCGCGATCTCGTTCTTTCGGTCACTACCCATAGCTCATGACCATAGGTGAGGGTAGGAACATAGATCGACTGGTAAATTGAGAGCTTCGCCTTGCGGCTCATCTCCTTTTTCACCACGACAGACCGATGCAACGCCCGCATTACTGCGGATGCCCCACCGATCCGCCTGTCGATCTCACGCTCCATTCTTCCCTCACTCGTGAACAAGACCCCGAGATACTTGAACTCCTCCACTTGGGGCAGGATCTTGCTACCAACCCTGAGAGGGCACTCCACCCTTTTCCGGTTGAGGACCATGGTCTCGGATTTGGAGGTGCTAATTCTCATCCCAGCCGCTTCACACTCGGCTGCGAACCGTTCCAGAGAGAGCTGAAGATCACGGCCTGATGAAGCAAACAGGACAACATCATCTGCAAAAAGCAGTGACCCAATCCTGAGCCCACCAAACCGGACCCCCCTCAACACCCTGGCTGCGCCTAGAAATTCTGTCCATAAAAGTTATGAACAGAATCGGTGACAAAGGGCAGCCCTGGCGGAGTCCAACTCTCACTGGAAACGGGTTTGACTTACTGCCGGCAATGCGGACCAAGCTCTGGCACTGATCGTACAGGGACTGAACAGCCCTTATCAGGGGGGCCGGTACCCCATACTCTCGGAGTACCCCCCACAGGATTCCCCGAGGGACACGGTCGAATGCCTTTTCTAAGTCCACAAAACACATGTAGACTGGTTGGGCAAACTCCCATGCACCCTCCAGGACCCTGCTAAGGGTATAGAGCTGGTCAACTGTTCCGCGACCAGGACGAAAACCACACTGTTCCTCCTGAATCCGAGGCTCGACTATCCGACGGACCCTCCTCTCCAGGACCCCTGAATAGACTTTTCCAGGGAGGCTGAGGAGTGTGATCCCTCTGTAGTTGGAACACACCCTCCGATCCCCCTTCTTAAAGAGGGGGACCACCACCCCGGTCTGCCAATCCAGAGGCACTGTCCCTGATGTCCATGCGATGTTGCAGAGGCGTGTCAACCAAGACAGTCCTACAACATCCAGAGCCTTGAGGAACTCCGGGCGTATCTCATCCACCCCCGGGGCCCTGCCACCAAGGAGTTTTTTGACCACCTCGGTGACCTCAGTCCCAGAGATGGGGGAGCCCACCTCTGAGTCCCCAGGCTCTGCTTCCTCATTGGAAGGCATGTTAATGGGATTGAGGAGGTCTTCGAAGTACTCCCCCCCACCGACCCACAACGTCCCGAGTCGAGGTCAGCAGCGCACCATCCCCACCATATACAGTGTTGACACTGCACTGCTTCCCCTTCCTGAGACGCCGGATGGTGGACCAGAATCTCCTCGAAGCCGTCCGAAAGTCGTTCTCCATGTCCTCCCCAAACTCCTCCCACGCCCGAGTTTTTGCCTCAGCAACCACCAAAGCCGCATTCCGCTTGGCCTGCCGGTACCTATCAGCTGCCTCCAGGGTCCCACAGGACAAAAGGGTCCCGTAGGACTCCTTCTTCAGCTTGATGGCATCCTTCACCACCGGTGTCCACCAACGGGTTCGGGGATTGCCGCCACGACAGGCACCGACCACCTTACGGCCACAGCTCCGGTCAGCCGCCTCAACAATAGAGGCACGGAACATGGCCCATTCGGACTCAATGTCCCCCACCTCCCTCGGGACATTGTCGAAGTTCTGCCGGAGGTGGGAGTTGAAGCTACTTCTGACAGGGGGCTCTGCCAGACGTTCCCAGCAGACCCTCACAACACGTTTGGGCCTACCACGCCTGACCGGCATCCTCCCCCACCATCGAAGCCAACTCACCACCAGGTGGTGATCAGTTGACAGCTCCGCCCCTCTCTTCACCCGAGTGTCCAAGACATGTGGCCGCAAGTCCGACGACACGACCACAAAGTCGATCATCGAACTGAGGCCTAGGGTGTCCTGGTGCCAAGTGCACATATGAACACCCCTATGCTTGAACATGGTGTTCGTTATGGACAATCCGTGACGAGCACAGAAGTCCAATAACAAAACACCGCTCGGGTTCAGATCGGGGGGGGCCATTCCTCCCAATCACGCCCTTCCAGGTCTCACTGTCATTGCCCACGTGAGCATTGAAGTCTCCCAGCAGAACGAGGGAGTCCCCAGAAGGTATGCCCTCTAGCACCCCCTCCAGGGACTCCAAAAAGGGTGGGTACTCCGAACTGCTGTTCGGTGCATACGCACAAACAACAGTTAGGACCCGTCCCCCCACCCGAAGGCGAAGGGAGGCTACCCTCTCGTCCACCGGGGTAAACCCCAATGTACAGGCTCCAAGTCGGGGGGCAATAAGTATACCCACACCCGCTCGGCGCCTCTCACCGGGGGCAACTCCAGAGTGGTACAGAGTCCAGCCCCTCTCAAGGAGATTGGTTCCAGAGTCCAAGCTGTGCGTCGAGGTGAGTCCGACTATATCTAGCCGGAACCTCTCAACTTCGCGCACTAGCTCAGGCTCCTTCCCCTTCAGAGAGGTCCCCGCCTTCGGCCACCACCCAACTCACACTGCACCCGACCTCCTTGGCCCCTCCCATAGGTGGTGAGCCCATGGGAAGGGGGACCCACGTTGCCTCTTCGGGCTGTGCCCGGCCAAGCCCCATGGGTGCAGGCCCAGCCACCAGGCGCTCGCCATCGAGCCCCACCTCCAGGCCTGGCTCCAGAGTGGGGCCCCGGTGACCCGCGTCCGGGCAAGGGAAAACGGCGTCCAAAGTTTTCATTCATCATAGAAGGTTTGAACCGCTCTTTGTCTCATCCCTCACCTAGGACCAGTTTGCCTTGGGTGGCCCTACCAGGGGCATAAAGCCCCGGACAACAGAGCTCCTAGGATCATTGGGACACGCAAACCCCTCCACCACGATAAGGTGGCGGTTAAAGGAGGGGGCTTCTATAATAGTAAAACAATATACTCTTTTTTTTCATTGAGACATTTCTCTAAACTAAGCATTTTTGAAGACTTTAGTTGCCTTTTTGAATTAGCATCAGAATGTATCCCTTTTCTTGGCTTATTTAGGTATTATTTATGTAGTCTTGATGCTGACTACATTCTGTGTGTCCCAGTCTCAAACCAAGCAAGCAGATCATTTTATTTTTTATTTGTTTCTACAATGATTATAATTATATAGTTTCAAAATAGTTTTTCTTTGCAGCTGGAGCAGTGGCATTGATACATTTTGGCAAGGGTTTGTTCCCTGACTCATGTTTATATTCAGTTTTATTATTATTTCTGTTGTTTTTCTGAATTATTTTTCATGTTTTTGTTATTATGTAATTTTTGTTAATATTGTTTTGTTTTAAATATTATTTATGTATTGTGAATTTATGTTTTTTCCTATCCTCCTTGGGCTCTGTGGGTGGAACCCTCAGCCTATATATTGCGGCTGAGAACTTAGATCCCCCAGAGGTTCATTGTGAAGTTTCATTATTACCATAATATAGCTGAGATTGTAGGTATCATTTGGTGTTCTGGTGTTCTAGGATTCTGCATTTGGATTATAAATTGGACTTGTTAGCCTTGATTTCCTTTTCATTCATCCATCCATTTTCCAACCCGCTGAATCCGAACACAGGGTCACGGGGGTCTGCTGGAGCCAATCCCAGCCAACACAGGGCACAAGGCAGGAACCAATCCCGGGCAGGGTGCCAACCCCACCGCAGGACACACACAAACACACCCACACACCAAGCACACACTAGGGCCAATTTAGAATCACCAATCCACCTAACCTGCATGTCTTTGGACTGTGGGAGGAAACCGGAGCGCCCGGAGGAAACCCACGCAGACACAGGGAGAACATGCAAACTCCACGCAGTGAGGTCCCGGGAAGCGAACCCGGGTCTCCTAACTGCGAGGCAGCAGCGCTACCACCGTGCCGCCCGATTTCCTTATCAGGCAACCCTTTTCCCCTTATTTTTTACTTTTTTCTTTGTTTATTTAATGCATTCTTTAAAATTGAAAGGAGCATTGTTTTGTTTTTGTCCCTTTTGCGTTAGAGGTTTGTGATTATTCTCTGTCTTCAAAGATGTCTTTAAACTTTTAAAGCTTGATCCCCATTTTGTGCCAACGCAGGCCGTGAAGCCTATCTTTTGAGTTTGTGATCAGGTTGCTTTGGGTGAGGTCTGTTTCTATGGAAGACCGGAGAAGTTCTGGCCCGGTTTTCATTCTATTGTGAGACATATTAACCACTTTTTGACTATTTTGGGTTGCAGTATCATAACAGGCATGTGAAGAGACACAGAGCTACGCAGTGAGAGAAAAAAGTGGAAAGAATATGTAAAGGCAGCCTTGTAGTTTACTGTTTCTTAGAATTTGTTAATCTTTTGTCTGGGTTGAATACATTTTTGTCAGACTTTCGTTTAACCTCCTCTGAGGCACTGAATGTCAGGAAATCGAATGGAATTATTATTTGAATTCTGTTTTGTTTTGAAGGTTTTTTTAATTTTAACATTATGTGCTATAATTTTCATAGTGACTTTTTGCTTTTTAATGCTCACTTGCTGTTTTGTTTTGTCATTGCAATGATGCAACAACCCACTGCTCGGCATGTGGTCATGGATGTAATGTGTGATAGTGTCATAAGCGTAACCATATAAAGGTCAGCAGCATGAAAAAACATTTTGTCTAAGATTGTAGATTTCACTTACAAAGATTTTTAATGTGCTCTTTAGGTTCTTTTTGAAATAAACTTCTTACAATGCTTTTTGACTTTGTCTTTTGATTTGTGTTTAGTGAAAAACTACTTTTAAACACCACTTTTTTTAGCTTAACATTTGACTCCTGGCCCTTAAAACTGTCATTAACTGACTTTTGGTCAAAATGCTTTCCTCAGCCACTATGATACATTGTCCCATCAAAAAATGTGTTTTTCAGATCTTATGGTATGAACTTAATTGAGAGGACCAAATGGCCTCTTTTCACCTGTGTTTGTTATATTTTTGGTATTAATGGGTCTATAACGACTACAGTTCCTTTTTTATTTTATTTTTCTCTATTTTTCTTATACATCCTACATGTATTACCTCCATTAAGGCAATTTGATCTGTGACCTTCAAACTCTACAGCTACTGATAGTCCATAAACACGATAAATCATTTTGATTGGTTATCCCTTGTTGTTTACTTTGAACTCTTAGTGTCTGGTCTCTATTTAGCGTTCGCCTGGCAACAGTGCATTTGTACACTTGCCTCTGTCTAAGCACTTAAATGGACTAAGTATCAGGTGCATGTTTATATGTCTGCAGCAGATTTCATGCATCATTCGTCATGTTCTCGTACTTAGCTGTCTCCAAGGTCAATTGTGGTTGATATGAATATGAGGTGCTATGTGTCAAAAATATAACGCTTCCTTTTTGATTAGATCATATTAATACCTTTATCTAAAATAGCCTTTTTTAAAAAAATAGTTTTTTTTCCTTAGGAGACTTTATTCCTTTAATGTGAGTAGTGGCAGTTTTTTACATTTTCTATAACTCTATTATAGTATTCTGTCAATGAAAGAAGGAAAATAGCAGGCTAAACAAAGAGATGGACCAGTTGATGAAGGGAGAACAATTTGTAAATCTTAGCCAGAAAAAAATGTAAAAACCACAAAGTTAAAAAAAAAAATAATAATATTTTGCTCATTATGTAAATCATGACTCAAAGTCACAAATACCTAGTCAAAAATGTAACAACTGTAAGTCTTAAAACACAAATTTAGCAAAAGCAGAATTTTAGTGTGAACCCACTAAGGCATTGTATATAGGTGGTGAGTCATGGCATAATATGGCATGTGACCACAAACCCCCAAGTCAGTCAGCTAGCAACAAGCATAGCGACCATAAACAGTATGGCCACAGCCATATAGAAACACAAAAAATGGGGGTAATTGCAGTTCTAAGCACAAAACAAAATGGTGGAGCAACAAAATCATAAATATCTTAGTAATATTTTAATATTCTTAAAAAAATACCTTTGACAGAGTACAGAAATGCAAAAGACTGTGTAATTTCCTATATTGTTCTGTGCTGGGCCGGTAACATCACTTAATTAACAAGCTGATTAAGATGGCAGGCTCAGTTATGGGATGCACTCTGGACCCTCAGAAGGTAGTAGTGGAGAAGTCAAAACTGATGGCCCTTATGATCAATGCTGCACATTCTCCCTTAGACACACCAGAATTGAGGGTTTTTATTCAACAAATTATTCAACAGACATCTGTCAGGAAACACTACTGGGGCTCCTTTATACCTACAACAATACAATACACCTTTATAGTACCTGTAACTGCTCTCTTTTCGTTAACCAAAATCAGAAGTGTTTTTCTTTTTCCATCTATCTACATTATTAGTTCTTCGTCTAATTCTGCTCTTTTGGAAGAATCCTCCATAACTCAGTGAGAAAATGATATTTTGCATTATGTAAAACTAGAAAAAAAATGAAAAATTTTTCTGTCCAGAGATTCGGCAAGAATTAATATTTTATTATAATAAGTATGCTGGGCTTCTATTTCTGCAAAACTCATGTTGTTTTAAGTTTAACACAGATCTTAATTATAGCTGTGCTATATTGGAGTTGATTGTATTTCTGATTGAACAGACTTTTAATGTCCTTAATTCTGTTGCGATGACATTTATGTGTTGATTGTCATATTTTTATACTACTTTTGTAATGCATATTTTTGAATTTTAAATTTAAATTAAATGAAGCAAAGAACATTGATATTAAAATTTTTAAAGTAAAAGGGACATGGATTTAACTGGAAACAACCTTTTAAAATACGAACATTCACATACAGTACACACTTAATAGTGTATCACATACAGTATGGAGTTTAGTCAGGCTAGGTGGGGCATATGTTATTGTTGGGATAAAAGATTTGTGAAAAAGAGTGGAGGATTTGCGAGTTCCAGCTGTACTATTGTGTCCTTGCATTTCTGGAATGAGTCGTGTGTTCACATACATGGTGTTAATTCAAAGTCATTTAATATGGACACAGAAATCTAACCAAGGATGCATCTTGTCTCCACTTGTTGATGATTTACAGGATATCAGGGCACAGGCAAAAATTACAAAGTAAAAAAGAACGGGAACCTAAGTTTTTCCTGTCTGCCGTTTATAGATGATGTTGCTCTCTTGGCCCCACCTAACTGTGATCTCCTGTGCCCAATGGAATGGTTTGGGAGTAGTCAATGAGATTCAGTTATAATGATTTAGTACCTACAAATATGAGGTCATGTACCACTCCAGAAAAAGAGCGGCTTGTTTCCTGTAGATGAGGGGTGGACAACTACACCAGGGGCCTCATGTATAAACGGTGCGTACGCACAGAAATGTTGCGTACGAACGTTTCCACTCTCAAATCGCGATGTGTAAAACCTAAACTTGGTGTAAAGCCACGCACATTTCCACGGTACCTCATACCCTGGCGTACGCAATTTCTCCGCTCGGTTTTGCAGACTGGTGGCACCCAGCGTCAAAGCAGTGCTACTGTTCCTGTGTGGTCACCCTTTCTTTCTTAGACCCACATTCCTGACGCGGCTTTATAAATACACTGAAATTAACTGCATATTATTTATTAGTGTAATGCATCTGATTGTAATTAACCTGTAGCAATATAATGGTCCAGGGAATAGCCATAGTATTCCAAATACCATAACTGCTTTAGCGTTGTTACGCTCACTGCATCTTGTTCTTCTTTCAGCTGCTCCCGTTAAGGGTTGCCACAGCGGATCATCTTTTTCCATATTACTCTCACTGCACCACTCGGAGTATTTATATCACTGTATCTGAGTGGGGAATCACAGCAGCAGCTGATAGGAAAGAGAATTATCAGTATACAGTTTCAAGCACACACTAACTCAACCACGGCAAAACACGTCAAAGCCATTCCTGTACGGACCTCGCATTTCAGAAACAGTTTCATCCCAAGAACTATAAACGCACTCCAATCAGTCCATCAAGTGCTCCTTGTAGAACTGTTTGTACTTAAGGACAGGAATTGGAGGTTAGTACGTTTGAAAGAGACAGTACTCCTGTAATAAATTATTTCATCGAAGGTCGCACATGGCGCAGCAAGCCTCTTGCGTGAGATATGAACAATCACTGTGCCACCGTGTTCCCATGTTTAATAACATGCTTTCATTCCTATCATCATGAAAAATATATCACATATACATCTCAGTATTTTAATTATTCAGAGAGCTGTAATATCACGAATGTAATGGATTCTGTGTCCTGTCGGAGAAAGAGAAAGAACGGAAGCACGTAGTGATTCACACACATAGAGCACATAGAAGATCAAATACAGAACAAAGCATTTAACGTGCTACTTGAGAAACTAGTAAAATAAACGATTTTAAGATGAAGTTTATGATGTTCTACTTTAATGACAAAATAAACTACGTGATTAAAGTGGAAATTTCGAGATTAAAGTTGACATTTCGTGCTTTTTTCCCACTGTGTGCCTATTTTTTTTTCTCTGTACCCTAATAAGCTTTCATATGACACTCAGACGGTGGGCTACGAGTTGCCTTTTCACGCCAACTTTGATATGTGACTTCTTTTTTATTTCGGGCACTGTGCGACTTTGTGAACTTGAGCTTGAGTTTTTCCGACACTCTGTTACTCGATCAACTTCCTTTTGTTGATTATACCACTGTTTAAACCAACAAATAGTACGTTTTTCCTTTGCCTCCACTTGGTATTCTCTGAAATTCTTATATTTTCCCCCGTGCTTTTCCCATTGTCTTTTCACAGAAGGCTATTTATATCGATTTGCATATTCAAAGAGGCGTAATTCTGGGAAGAGTTGGGGCGGGACAGAAGGCGCATGCACGTGTGTTACTTTTCACGCTGATTGGGATTTATGTAGTGGAAGAACATGAAAGTTTGCGTGTGCATAGATTCTTGCATCTGGATTTTTATGTGCGTATGCACATTCCCGCTTTTGTGCTTAAGCCATGTTATAGTGTGAGTTCTACGCATGGCATTATACATGAGGCCCCAGGTGATATAGTTTAAGAATTTTAGGGTTTTGTTCACAAATAAAATAATGTTGACTGCTCGATTGTGTTCCCTAATCCCTGATTTTGTTTCTTTTTTATGTTATTCTGTATCTTTATTTAATCTTTATAGTGTCCCATTCATACATCATTATGTTTGTGGGTGATACTCTAATAAGATGTGGTACCACCCAAACGTCACAACACCTGAGCCTCCCTCTGGCTATTTAAGCCAGAGCAGAAGAACAGCTTAGACAAAGAACATTGACATGAGTGTTATTTGTTACTGGATTTACCTTCTTTGTGATATTTAACTAATCTGTTATCTGGATCACATATTTGGACTAGTTGGTTGAGGATTGCCTTTTAGACAGCTCTATTTTTTGTTCCTTTTTCAAGCTTTTGTTATTTTTCTCATTTGCTGACTAAATACATTTATTTTTTATAAAGCCCCATGACCCTGCTCAACATAAAGTGAGTTTAGAAAATAGATTGATGTATGGATTTTTATAAAGATCCTTTGTTTTTTTAGAATGTCTCTCCAAGCCAAGGTTTTACAGTTTCTCCAGAGAAAACATAATCAAAAGCAGAGTGAGGAAAACAGTGCAGTTTCATTTTGCAGTTCCATGACATTGCTCAGAAAATCCATTTTCCATATGATTTTGCAATTGAAAAACATGAAAATCACTAAATAATGTTTTTGAAGTTGTTTGTGGTGGAAAGAAATGAAATGGCTCCCTAAGGAATATTCAACAGGTGAAACCACTGCCCCGTTCTCTCTCATGCTCCAGTTCTGCTGCATTCCTCGATCTTCCGTGTGCTCTCTTAGGCCTTGTTACATTGGCTGTCTGAATATTCATGCTGTTTTGAAATGGCTACTTAGAATTTTTTTTCTTGGTATTGCAATATTCTATGTGTAAAATTTTCAGGGGAATATTAGTTGTATCTTACAGAATATTTCTTGATGGATTGATTCATTTTTCCGGTTTCTGGATAAAAGTTTACTTTGTTTTTATTACATCATTACCATTCCATTACACAGTTTTGTTTTTTTGTGGGTTCTGTCATTTCATGAATTCAGTTATTAGGATGCTATTCCCTTTTGCTAGAGGCATGGTTAAATGTGTTACAACATCTAATGTGACTTACACAACAGCATAATGCTCCATTCGCCATCTGTGACTTAAATAAATATCTTAAAATAAAAAATGTTCTTCATGTATGTACCTTTATTATTCTGATTAATTTTTTTGATTAATCATTCTAGTTTTTGCTGCTTAATCTCTTTTTAATTATTCTTTTCTGAATCTGACCTTGGCTCACTTCACATGTCTGCATATTCATTCTTTTCACATTACCCAGTACGCATGCTGCCCATTCTGCTTTGTACCTCTCATGTTTGAAGTAACATCATTACACTTAACTTTTCCCAAATCCATAAGCTGATTAACACCAGGATCTTTCTACGGACTTGCTGGTGGCTGCACACCCAGGCCAATGGATTGTTCAAAGAAGAAGAATCTTCGCAGTGCTTGGAAGTATGTGCTCACTATCAGCGTTCCCCATTCCACAGTCTGCATCAAAATTAAATGTGCCATGCTTTTGTACATGGAAAAAAGATTTCAGATGAGATGAAGATATATGAGGGGTGGAGTGGGTAGCGCTGCTGCCTCGCAGTTAGGAGACCTGGGTTCACTTCCCGGATCCTCCCAGCATGGAGTTTGCATGTTCTCCCTGTGTCTGTGTGGGTTTCCTCCCATAGACCAAACACATGCAGGTTAGGTGCATTGGCGATTCTAAATTGTCCCTAGTGTGTGCTTGGTGTGTGGGGGTGTGTGCCCTGTGGTGGGCTTGCGCCCTGCCTAGGATTTGTTGCTGCCTTGCGCCCTGTGTTGGCTGGAATTGGCTCCAGTAAACCTGTGTGACCCTGTAGTTAGGATATAGGGGGTTGGATAATGGATGGATGGATGAAGATATATGTGGTGATGGTGTGAATTTTGGTAGTTTGTGAAGCACCATTTTTTTCGGCAAATTATTTTGTGAAGCAAAGCCCCAAGTTTCTCTGCAAATTCTGTTCCATGTGAATTATTTTGTTCATTACTAATAATGAGTTTGCATTTTCATGAAAGTTAGTTAGTGAAAGCTAAGTCATTGGCAAAGCTGTCAATTTACAATCTACACCCCCATCCTTCCATACTATCCTGAGCACTGGGTAGTGACCTAAAGAATGAGGTTGCTAGTGCAAGCAGACAACATGAAGTTACTGCCCAGGGATGCTATATGTTAGAGCGAGATGCTCAGGAATACAAGAGGACTGTGGCATAGAACCTTTACTTTTTGGAATCGAGAAGAACCAGCTATTATGGTTTTCTGCATATATTAAGAATGCTCTCACAGAACAGGTATTGTACAAGGAGAGAAGACTTCAGGTAGACCCAGTGCACACAAAATGCATTTAATCTCTCTCAGCTTGCCTGCAATTGTCTGGGAATTTGTCTCATCATTTTATAAGAAGTTACTGAGTACAAAGTGGCCTGGTTTAGCATGTTGTAACTATAACCCACATGTAAATAAGCACAGCAGAAAGAAAAATTATACTTTTAGAAACGTACTCTTGACTATAAAAGGTATCTCCTCAGTTCATTTGTATCACACTTGCTGTGGTATTAAAGTGCTTAAGCTGTTGGGTACCTGGCCACCCTGTCCTGTCTTTGTGGAAGCTTATTGATTTGTTGCTTTTGTATCAGTTGTTTTTTCTTTTCCACCACGTCTCATGTGAACAGTGTAAATTAAAATTCATCAAAATAAATTGAAACTAAATTAGACTTCAGGAGCAGATTCTTGATAATAAAAAACCTAAAAGGCACCAAAATGCATGTTTAAAATATGTTATAATCTCACACCTTCGAGTTGTGAGACAATGGAGCTGAACACACATATTCAATATCTATATTAAAAATATTTACAGCACCAGAGTTAATCAAAAGAGTCAGGCAGTCAGGATGCCTTAACAGGTTTTACTATGTCATTAATCATAGAGGTGAGCTTTGTATGCATGAGAGTTTACAACCAATGAATGCTCATATAGAAATACAATGCAATAATACAGCCACCAGGAGTAAGGAATGTGGTTGTCCTAAAGCTCACAAGCTGGAGAGAAGCTCTTCTGTCTGATCTCTAGTATTTTGCATATCATGATAGAATTGAAAAAAGAATGAAAAAAAGGACCAAGGTCACAGCTGAAATTTCTGTACCTGTTAACCCTTCATACAGCACTGGCTCCATAAGACAGAAAAAGGGGTGAATACAACTGTTCTAGAAAGTTTGTCATGTAGTAGGTAAATTTGGTGTGTTGATTTGCGGTTGTGTACATTGACATGGCAATCGAAATCGCAGTCGACGAGTCTGACATATTCAACGAGTAAAAGTCATGTAATGTGACATCGGCTTTATGTGACCACAAGGTGATTAAGCATTGAATCATAATTGTTTTTGAAAAAAAAAAAAATTAAAATTTTTAAAAACATTCTAAAGAGACTCCAGTGCTTATCATTAAAATGCTGATCCCTAACTGTGTTTTGATGTGTGTTGGTGCAGCTCCATCCTCAAACCCCATGTCGGTGGCCGATCATCTCCGCTGCAGATTACAAACTCGGGTTTCCTTCCAATAATCTGGGAACTCAGAGACACTCTTCTTCTATTATGATCACATATTTACTTTTTTACATTTTAATAGAGATTTTGTTAATAGAAACTTCAGATGTACAATTATGTGTGCATAGTACAATGAAATTCTTACTGATCATTTCCCACTTGTCAGCTTTTATATAAAAAATGCTTTCATTTTTCTCAGCAGATGCAAGTTTTCTATTTTCTCTCAAGATTATGTTCTCTCTTATGACTAAAGGTTTTGAGTGCAGCTGACAGTTAATGCAATATGAGGCATCTTCTGACCCTGTTAACATCACATCACCTCTTCTTACCTCTTAATTCAAGCAACCCACTGTGAGGAACTGTAACACAAACAGAGAATGCAGGATCACTTACGGGGTCAAGCAATTACTCTCTGGTCTACTTGGTTTCACAAAGTATGCTTTAAAATAATTAGTTGGTTGTAAAACTCTAAAGACAGAAAAACAATCATTTTTGATTTATTCAGGGTAAGTACAACGACAGGATCAAAATTTTGACTTTGGGTTTTCAAATGATTTGCACGTACTATATTAGACATCCCTGAGCACAAACTTTCAGAACAGCCTGTCTGCAAGTCTAAGGACAAAATAAAGTGCTATTGCCTGAGTGAAGGTTGTTAAAGGATAACTTAGGTCCTTTTTAGGTCAAAGTTATTTTCTTCACAAACATGGTATATATATGTTTGTCATGCTAAACTGTGTCCTAAGCATAAGTGTTTTCTATTAATTGTAAAAAATACATAGCCATTCCTGGGATTTTAGAATGGAACCTGTGGGGGCTACCATCTAAAACTAAAAAGCCTAAAACCTTAGCGAATACCTCCTCTTTGCAGTGGCAAAAGTTAAACGTGATACATGATTGTGACAACAAAAGGGATCTGGAAATAATCATTTTATCATGTATTCCTGATACAATTTTTTGTGGTAAGGATATGTTTTCAATTACCTTCCTGGGAGAAGTACTAACATAAATAACAAATTAACACAATACCAAGCACATGGCACGAATGGTTTAGAGATTTTGTCTTTCAATTGGAAACCACTGCCCTAGGAGTGAAATGTTTTTGTGGGGAAAGTCAAGCTCTGAGGTAGCATGTACAGCTAGTCTACTTTAAAAATGGCCGAATCTCACAATATTTGTGTTTTTCTTTGTTCAAAAATGACATGTATACGCTATTTTACATTGTGTGTGTAATCTTAAGACACAGATCAATGCTCAGCAACTTTCTTGGTTTCTTGGCTTGAAAAATGGATGTACAGTATTCAGTAGGTTTAATAATAATATTAATAATAATAAGTTTCTAGGCTTTTCGTTTTCCAAGCTTTTTGTACCTCATGGTTTCCATTTTAAAATGTCACTGATGCTATGTATTTTTTAAAATTTGTAGAAAACACTTAACTTTTAAATACAGTTTCGAATAGCAAATGTGTATGCCATGATTGTGAAGAAATAACTTTGATTTGAAAAATACAAAAATTGTCTTAAAAGAAAAAATGGGAATAACTTCTATCTTAGACTATTGTTTATTAACATATAACACTAACAGCATTCTCAGACCCACTCAATCCAAATCAGAGTCACTGAGGGCATCCCCTATCATGTATAGACTTAAAGGAAGAAAAGACACCCAAGATGTGGCACCAGTTCATCACAGCACCTACTCCTGCACACACCCACTCACACAGACTTAATCTAGAAATGTCAATTGACCTAAGTTTCACATCTTTGGGGGATATCTGATAAAAGCTTGGGTTCCCCAAGAAAATCTCACATAGACACTTAACACTCTTATACCCACAAAGGTGCCCGCTAAACTCCTCGGTTAAGGACTCTACGCCACCTGCTGCAACTGGACTTCCTAACTTACAGTGCTCAGCATAGACAGAACTTTATTTAGATAGGTAAAACTGTGGTGGAAATTTAGCCTTTACAGAATCTCAATAAATAAATACACAGAATGACTAAAAAGGAAAAAAAAGTTCTGACCTGACAGAAGTGAAGCATCATGCAGGCTTATTACTATTACTATGAAGAGCCCCAGTCACGTTTCTTGAGATATTTCTGGTGAATAATTTGCTGGCAGAAAGTCCTCAGTGTTAGTGTTTCAGAGAGAGGATGTGTAGCATTGTTCATAATGGCAGTACACCACATCCCCTCCCTGACTGGGCATAGAGGCTGTTTGGTGCGGTGAAATCAATAACCATTTCCTTAGTTTTGCTGAAGTTAAGTTGCAGACAATTCTTCCTCCTACAAGAAGGAAAGTTATCCTCCTGCCATATTTCTTAAATGTTATGCTAATCACAGCTCCAACTCCTTCATCAAGTTTGCTGATGACACCACCATCATAGGACTGATTACCAACAATGACATGTCAGCTTTCAGAGAAGAGGTCTCCAGGCTAACAGTGGTGCCAGGACAACAGTGTCATGCTTGATATCAGTAAAAGGAAAATAAGGAAGTAAAATACAGACCACACTGCCATCTACATCTAACTATGTCGAGAGAGTGAGAGGCTCTAAATTTCACAAGGGTGATCATCGCTAATGGCTTGTGTGCATGATGTTGATGGTCAACCAGATCAAGCTTCATCAGTTACACTTGTTCTTCCTGCTTTAAACCTTTCTAGCCATTCATAAACTTTTCATTGACTTTTCATGCGGTTTTCATTTCCATACTGAGCGAACACCATTCAGTGAATTTCAGCAGCTTCTATCCTTTGCATTTACCACCTAATTTTCAAATTGCCTTTACTTTTTTGATTTACCTGCATATTGTGATGGACGACCGGCTATGGACTCCGGTCTCCGCCCCCAGGCCGCTAGGAGGAGCCCTCCGGACAGCATGATGGTGCCCCGAGTTCCAGCAGGGCCTCATGGACTTTGTAGTTTCTATACACAGCCCTGCTGGATACCTTGGGGACCACCGGGAGTCGCTGTAGGGGGGCTAGTGGGCTCTTGTGCGCCCTATAACCCGGGAGTGCGTCAGCATCACGTGTCCCGAAGGAACGACGTGCTCTTGGGATGAAGAAGAGGGCTGTTTGCCCTGACCCGGAAGGAAACGGACTTGTGGGTTGTGCCAGGAACCACTTCCGGGTCAGGGGCTATAAAAGGATTGTGGGAAGCCCAGAACACTGAGCTGAGCTGGGAGGTAGGGTGGCGACGTGTCTGGGCGAGGAGGATTGGTGATTTATAGAGAGAATTGTTATATGAGTAGTGTGGAGTGCTTTGTGCACAGTATATTTATAAAATAAATAGTATTTATACTTTTACCTCGAGTTCAGAGTGGTACCTGAGGGTTCAAGAGGTGGACAAAAGCTTTAACTGCTACAATATATAATTATATATTGCAATGAAAGCCATGTGTGGGTTGGCATTCCACCCAAAATGGTACATGGATTCTTACCTGGCCGGAAGGTCAATATAATGGAAGGACCAGAGGAGACAGCAATATATATATCTCCCTTCGTACACTAGATGATGACTTTCCTGAGCTTTGGTACCTTCAGGGCTGGATTAACCATTAAGCAAAATAAGCATTTGCTTAGGGCAACAAGGGAAGGGGGGCAGCACAGACACTTTCCATTGCCAGATTTACCATGGACCATATGGTGCAAAACTGCAAATGGTGCACCTGAACCTGATTCCACAAAAAGGCACTCCCAAATTAAATGAAAAAAATACATACATTTATATACAGCAATAAAAATAAAACACTAGTAGTAGAGGTTAAAGATATGTATTAATCTTGGGAATACAAGTGCCTAGGTCCTCTAAAGGTCCTAATCTGGTCCTGGGTGCCTTACAGGTTACACACAGGGCATGCTGGAGATTGGAGTCCCAGTGTGCAGCCCTTTTGTGTTCTGTGGGTGCCTCCAGGTGGCACTGCAGAGATATATTATCCCTACCTTTTCTGACTTCGATCTGACCCGAACATGCTTCTTATGGACAATGCTGTGGCAACTGGGGTACTTCCAGGTCTCACATAATACTAGCTGTTCTGTCTTATCCAGGCAAGTTGAAGTTGGATAGAAGAAGGGCAAAGCTTGCCTGGGAAGTGGAAAGAAAGAAAGAAAGAAAGAAAGAAAGAAAGAAAGAAAGAAAGAAAGAAAGAAAGAAAGAAAAGGAAAAAAAATTGATTGTGTTTAATAAGAAGCCTCTTTTGAGATATTTGTAGTAAAACTTATTTAATTGTGGGACTTGTGTCTGTAAGGTTGTGTCTGGGATGCTGCCACACCACCTTGTGGTCATATAGATATATACAGTATATATATAAACAGGAAAAGACACCTGCAGAGCATGCATATGTCACACAGACAATGACTGGACCTACCATTCAGCCCTTAGTCAGAAGGTCCATAAGGCAGCAGCTACCAATTTGAACTGAGCAAGATATATTTGTAATTCTTTTACCCATTTCCTGCTTGTGGTGCCCCATTGGGCGATATCTTGCTACGTTTGTCTGTCTTTCAAATTTTGAATTTGCAGTTCAGCATCTTCTGTGACAATATCTACACATCTTGGTTGATGCCTTCCTCTTCACTTTTTTGTAAGCGTCAGTAAGTTCTGTGGTGAGTCCTTTTCTTCTCATAATATTAGCTTGTGACATTTCCTGTGTACAGTCAAGTTTGATCTGATCTAAAACTGACAAAGAGTCTTTTGTTTCACACATGGTACTCACAGTCATTTTTTGGAGCTCCATGCTTTAAAACTACAGAAGTGCATTGAAATTGGTAGGAACGCTGTTTCAGAGTATTTGCAAACGTCAGTAAATGAATGTTATCAGTACATCTTTGGCAAACTCTGCTACTTCATGAATTGTCTTTCAAAAAGTCCTTGCCATCCTTTTACATTTTTGTGCTACAATATGAACCTTCAATATGCTTAAATGTGCTTAATTAAAATTTCTATGACATTGATCAACACAGACTCTGTAATGTTAAAGTGAAAATACAACAACTAAACTAAATATATATGTATAAAATGAACCATGATGGCTGGCGCAGAGGTTAACACTATACAGCCTCACATTTCCAAGAGTATTGACTGAATGCTAACCTCTGTATAGAGTTTGCATGTTCTGCTCGTGTCTGTGTAGGCTTTCCTTTGGGTTCTTTGGTTTTGAGCTTCCATATAAAGATATATAACTAATGAGCCTCAACTGACCTGGACATATGTGAGAGCGCCATCTGAGAATCAGTTTTATTTAGATTAGATTAGATAAACTTTATTAATCCCATGGGGAAATTCAGAATGATATTTAATGATGTTTGCTTTGACTTCAGATGTTAGGAACCTTCAAATCTTGACTTGATGTTATTTTGGATAATCGTGGTGAATACAATGGACAGGCTTGATAGACTGAATGGCTTTTTTCATCACAAGTGTTGTGATGTTCCCTTGTGGGAGTGCAGTGAGCTTAGTAACCAGCACACAGTGTTTGGAGCCCAGTTTTATATACCTGAGAACCTTCAGTTTTTCATTTCCAGTTACCTCTCACAATCCCAAGGAAAATATGTCAGTCAGCATATTTGTAACACTGAATTGTTGTGAGGCGCATGAATATGAGGATATGTTTGTGATTGTGATAAAGGATAATAGAGTCATGCTACAGATCCAAAATAGCTTAAAGACTTACATGACATTGAACTGGAAATGGGACAACTTGTCCTTAATAATAATAATAATTCATTACATTTATATAGCACTTTTCTCAGTCCTCAAAGCGCTATCCACACAGGGAGGAACCGGGAAGTGAACCCACAAACTTCCACAGTCTCCTTACTGCAAAGTGTACTTTATTTTTATTGAACCTATCCAGTATTTAATAATTACCTCTATATCTGTAATAATTAAATAGATCTATCTATCTATCTATCTATCTATCTATCTATCTATCTATCTATCTATCTATCTATCTATCTATCTATCTATCAGTTAATGGATGGGTTTGTGCATTAAAGGTGCTTTACATGATCCATTCTTCCATCATCTGGACTTGCTCCACTTGTGTCTTAGAAGTTCAGGTGATTTGTACAGCTTTGCAAAAGCAGCACTGTAAAGACAAAGTGCCATTCAGATCAAATGAGAGGTCCACTGGAGTGCAGCAGTCAGAGTAAAGGTGGAAGGAGATTGTCAAGACATCAATAAATCCAACAAAAGCCCATTATAAAGAAACAGAGATAATGTGGTACAAAGTGTACAGTACAGGGTTTACCTAAAAAGTCAGAATCTAAGCAGTAAAGGAGGCCACTAAGAGGATTTAACAGTGCAGTCTTTCATGACTAAGATGAGAGAAACTGCCAAATTGTCTGTCCTTAAGAAATCTGAACTTTGACAAAGTGGGATTTTACTGATGAGGACATGAAAGCATCAAGCTACTACTACATATATACATATATACTTATACTTCTACTACTACTACTTATATACAGTAAGCCAGGACTTGCATTTGCATATTTTTGACATGCATACATAAACAGTTCTCTCTTTTGAATGTGGGAGTTATTTTACTATTGTATTTGCATTAAACTCTCTTCCACTTTGTATTCTTGGATTTGTTTAAAGAGACTGGCCAGTCGCTTCCAAAGCCTCTCTTGGTGATGGACCTGCTTCTTTAGGCAGAACCTTCTTGGGATCCACGAAAAGCAAAAGGTAGGAAGACCTCTCATTGAATACGCTTGACTTCTGCTGAATGATTTATGTAGCTGTAGGTCATCTGAATTTCTTCATGTAAAATTTATTTGTTTATGTATTCGTGTATTAAGCACCTTGAACATGGGAAAGGTGCTTTATAAATACAATGTATTATTATTATTTAAATATAACAAATGTATTATGTGCTGCATGTTTTATAATATCAGTATAGTAAAACACAGACACATTTAAATCTTAGGTACTATACAGTACATAATACATTTATCTATACTGTATGAATCATTGAGTGATTTAAGGAAAACATGTTATCTAATATGTAACGCTGAATGTGTGTTTGTCCAGCATGTAAACTGTATGGATTTCCCAGGGGAAATTTCATTCTAGAAATGACCCCCTGAGGGACTTTATTTGCTTTGCTGCTAACACCTGCACTTTATTATGGCAGTTCCCCCTAGGAGGTATTTTTGGGACATGGGACAGGTACACAAAGTTGCTTCCTATGGTTGTTAAGTCAAGGATGACTAGATGGCACTGAAGACACTGGATAACTAAAAAAATATCACTCTCACCATGCTGCCAGCTTTGTGGAGCAGATCGATGATGGCTGCTTCTGCTCCAATCTTTGTCCAGTAGACAAACTGCATTGGATCCAAGTAGTCTGTCACAAAAGGACTTATAAAGTACAGGCGCATCCTGTGAAAAGTCTTCATGATGTAGAACATAAGAGACAATGGACTATACTCATGAGGTGAAAAGTGCCTGCTTTTGCAGTGGAGGATGATTTCCACAACAATGGCCCTGTCTACAGCCTCCGTGGCAGACAGAGTAGGCTGTAGAGGACATCACAAATGTGATCAGCACAGGTCTTAAGATCATAAGATCCTGCAGCTTTTCCTATTTTTATATATTATAACCAGTAGGGGGTGCCACTGAGCCCCAAACCCAGACCCAATAATACCTAACACACTCATAGGTTCAATAAAGGATTTTTTTAAATCCATCAAGCGTTTTGTATAGTGAAGCACAGCCAATAGCCATACAGACAAAGAAACTGTCTGGTTACCCGGCATGACTTGTGGGGAGCACTTCTGGGTTTTTGGCAACCAGGGCAGTCCTCCCCGATTAGCACCACCTTGTGGCACTCAGGGACCCCAACCAGGTTGGACTTCCTGACTCCCATTCCCATGAACCCCTTCAGTGCCCTAGCTGGGACACAGCTAGCAGACCACTGCCACTTAACATATGGGGGATGGAACTGCTCATGGCCTCTAGCTTCTGCTTGTCTATCCCTGTCTTCTCCAGAGGTCTTGCCATCGACTAAAAAGAATGCCAATCTGACCTCAATGGCACTCACAATATATACAGTAGACGCATATGAGATCTATCTATCTATCTATCTATCTATCTATCTATCTATCTATCTATCTATCTATCTATCTATCTATCTATCTATCTATCTATCTATCTATCTATCTATCTATCTATTATATAGTGCCTTTCACATCTATCTATGTATTATATAGTGCCTTTCACATCTATCTATCTATCTATCTATCTATCTATCTATCTATCTATCTATCTATCTATCTATCTATCTATCTATCTATCTATCTATCTATCAGTTCTGGCACTGACTATTCATAGCTCCAAAGCTGGATGAAGCATTTTCAGTTAATGGATGGGTTTGTGCATTGAAGGTGCTTTACATGATCCATTCTTCCATCATCTGGACCTGCTTCATCCAGTTCTGGATTGTAAGTGTGTCATATCAGGTCAGGTTTAAACACATTCATGTCTTAGAAGTTCCTCAGGTGATTTGCTCAGCTCTGCAAAAGCTTCTGAAGCAAAAACGTAGAACTTAAAAGTTTTTTTTTTCCTTTTCTCTCCAAAGTGATGCCACACTCTCAGCTTGAAACTGCTGGAAATGCTTATTTTCTTTCCCCGCACTTTCCCTGACTTGCAATTACGAAGACTCGTGTATTTTTCATTAAACTACCATATGTCTCATTTCTTCCCTATGGTTATCTCAGCATCAAGACATGAACAATACGTTCACCTCCACACCTTCATCGTAGCCAGTGCTTAAGCAGCAGCTATTATATTGGAGATGTCGTCACAACTGAGCTGAACATTTCCCTCTTTCCTGTCCTATCCTTCTCTTTTAGCTATTTGTCTGTTAGAATGCTCATCTTTTTCAGTCTCTGTTATTAATAACTGACGGGCACCTCCCGCCCCACTCACACACTCACACACACACACTGTTTTGAATTCTCAAATATGTGCACACACACCTGCTCACCTTGTACTGATTATCCACACCTCTCTTCCATCAACTCATTTTCCGAATGTCCAAATGCTTAGTGAACAATGTCACCATTCCCTTTACCCACACACTCACTCACATGTGCCAACCTTATACTCGTCCATCACAATGCTGTTCAGCGGCCATGTCAGCAGCCCTATTAACAGCCATCACATTTCCTGATACTGCTGATGAAGACATACTGTGTATTCTGATTTACATACAGTAGCTTGCACACTGCACCTTCATGTATAAATCACCAGCTTCCATGAAACAGAACACACGTCTTTCTTGTTTTCTTCTTTTTCTCCAAATGCTCACAGCTTGAAAACACTTCATTTTCTCTTCCCACACTTTTTCTCCTGAGTTTCAGCGTGACTATCCCTGCCTACTGGTAGTTCTGGCCTCTGAATAACTGCATGATAGTGGAATGGGAGAAAGCAAAACTTTGCTTGTTTTCTTTACATAGAGCCATGTGAAAAACTAAACACACCCTGTGCAATGTTGTTTTTATTTTTTAGCAAATGTGGACATATCAAGATGTGCTCTTCATTTAAAAAGTATCTTTAGATGAAGGTGATGTAATTGAACAAAAAACAAGAATTTGACTTTTTAATAATTTATTCAATGAAATATAAACTGTTGAAATTTTCATCTGTGGAAAAGTCACTCCACCCTCGGACTCTCATAGCTGGTATTGCGCTCTCAAGTCAGTATCTCTTTGAACCGTCTGGCAGTCTCTGAGATCTCAGATTTACGTTTGGAGTCATTGCAAATTTCTTTATTCTTTTATTCTTGGTGAGAGATTGTGAGACTGCACCCGTCTAAACCCCATACCCCCCCGACCTTCCAGGCTCAGTTAATTGATTTGAGTTTTGGGCAGACTGGAAAAAGAAAAAACTGTTCACCCTTTTATCACCTAGCTTGTTCATTAGCCAAAGAGAGAACAGAAAAAAACATAACAGTTCAATTTGAGGTCATCCATAAATATTAGGAGACATCTTAATTTATGACATAGGAGTACAGAAAAACAAAGCAGTACCAGGCGCCTACATTATCTAAAGAATGTAACCTTCTCAGTACCCACACAAACCCATTTTAAGCAGTTTTCTTAAAGTTCATTGCATTAGTTATAAAGAGATTACATTCTTATAATTTTAACATCTTCACTAGATTATATTTGTTTGATTAGATTAATAATCCTTATTTATTAATTCATAAGTGACTTGTTTCCTTATGATATTAAACAAGAGTAAAGAAAGATCACATTGATTTATAATATCACACGGTGTTCTGTTAATATCAACAGGTTAGCACTTTCACATAGAAGAATTAAATCAGTCTCATATTCTGTGCATAAACATAATTCCTTTCCTACCTAAATGCAGATCAAATCATATAGAAGTATAAAATCATATAGTTCTCTGCAGCATGATTAATACAAAATACAGTCATTGGTATTTTGTGAGTTAAATACTTATAGTCATCTGCGGTGGGCTAGCACACTGCCTGGGGTCTGCTTCCTGCCTTGCGCACTGTGTTGGCTGGGATTGGCTCCAGCAGACCCCCGCAACCCTGCCGTTAGGATATAGCGGGTTGTATAATGGATGGATAGATGGATACCTATAATCATTACAGTTAATAATGTTTTTTCTGCTTTCTCACAGTAAAGCATAACCTCCGTCAAAACACCGCACATGCGCGCTGAGTTCAAATTATCGTGGTGATGAGATACATTCAAAAAAGTGAACCAGCTGAAACCGGGGACGAAATCTTAAAACAGGGACATGTTTCTGAGTGGGGACAGTTGTCCGAAAATGGGGACTGTCCCCGGAAAACGGGGACGGATGGTCACCTTATTGGAAGAGGAGCCATGTCGGGGTCCTTGGGTGCCACAAGAGAGCTCTGTCGGGGGAACACTGCCCTGGTTTCCATATGACCACTGCTATGACAACAAAGCATTTCTGGGTCCGGTTTAAAAAGAGCCCACCGTATCTTTTCGGGGAGTCAGAGTCGAGAGGCAGCAGGTAACACTCATGTGGAGGAAGGAAAGAAAGAGAACATCATTTTGCGTCAGATAATTGTCTATTTGGGCTGTGTTCACTAGAAAATATGGCGGTGACAAATTAAATCTTTTATTTGAACTTGGGACTGTGCTGGATAATACTTTGTCTGTAGTTTGGGACTCAGTGGCTCCCCCTTGTGGTTACTACATATTGTGATGGATGGCTGGGGACCTTGCCCCACTGGCAGGCCTGGAGAAGCATAGGACCAGGAGAGTGGCAATTCCCTCCCCAGGTCGCAAGAGGGCAGCCATCCTGAATGATGTGTAAGCCACTGAGCTGGAAGGATCAACCCTGTGGGGATTCGTGGCCACCACTAGGGGGCACCTGAAGGACTATGGAGCCTTGGACTGCAACACTTCCGCCACACCAGGAAGTGCTACAAGAAGCACTGGAGCACCTGGAGCACATCCGGGTGCATTATAAAAGGGGCCGCCTCACTCCATTCAAAGAGCCGGAGTTGGGTGGAAGAGGATGCAGCTTGCGACAAGTGAAGTAGAGGTGGCAATAGAGAGAAGAAAGGACTGTGAGCATTATTATTGGTGGTTTGTGCACTGTGTGTTGTGCAGGTGAAGAATTATACGAGAGACGTGTGTGTTTTGGAACAGTCAGAGTCCGTGTCTGTCTGTGTCCGGGCTGAATCTTTTACAATATACAGGGTATATACTGTATACTGTATGTAGTCACACATGCATATCTGAGGATCATCTTCCTGGTTCATCTTTGGCAAGCAATACCACCCCAGAAAAAGGAGCTCTGTCGCTAACGGTATTGTCTATTTTTGTTCCCAGAGCACAGAGAAATGCCCAACAAAGGCAACTGACTCCACTCCTTCTGGTCAGAGAGCCATATATCCAAGACGCTCGCAGAAGGTGGCGTCTCATTCTGAACTAACGCCCAACAGAGACGGAGCTCTGCTCCAGACCTGAAAAGCTTGAAAAGCCTTAACATCCCATTTTTTTGTTTTGTCAGTACCATCATGTACTGTCTTCATTGCTCTCTTCTTTGGTAATTAAAATGGTGACCTAGCTGATGCCCCAATATTTATTTTGGACCCTGTATCATACCTTACACAAGTATATATACCGTGCATCCAGAAAGTATTCATAGCGCATCACTTTTTCCACATTTTGTTATGTTACAGCCTTATTCCAAAATGGATTAAATTCATTTTTTTCCTCAGAATTCTACATACAACACCCCATAATGACAATGTGAAAAAAGTTTACTTGAGGTTTTTGCAAATTTATTAAAAATAAAAAGAACTGAGAAATCACATGTACATAAGTATTCACAGCCTTTGCTCAATACTTTGTCGACGCACCTTTGGCAGCAATTACAACCTCAAGTCTTTTTGAATATGATGCCACAAGCTTGGCACACCTATCCTTGGCCAGTTCCGCCCACTCCTCTTTAGAGCACCTCTCAAGCTCCATCAGGTTGGATGGGAAGCGTCGGTGCACAACCATTTTAAGATCTCTCCAGAGATGTTCAATCGGATTCAAGTCTGGGCTCTGGCTGGGCCACTCAAGGACATTCATAGAGTTGTCCTGAAGCCACTCCTTTGATATCTTGGCTGTGTGCTTAGGGTCGTTGTCCTGCTGACAGATGAACCGTCACCCCAGTCTGAGGTCAAGAGCGCTCTGGAGCAGGTTTTCATCCAGGATGTCTCTGTACATTGCTGCAGTCATCTTTCTCTTTATCCTGACTAGTCTCCCAGTCCCTGCCGCTGAAAAACATCCCCACAGCATGATGCTGCCACCACCATGCTTCACTGTAGGGATGGTATTGGCCTGGTGATGAGCGGTGCCTGGTTTCCTCCAAACATGACTCCTGGCATTCACACCAAAGAGTTCAATCTTTGTCTCATCAGACCAGAGAATTTTCTTTCTCATGGTCTGAGAGTCGTTCAGGTGCCTTTTGGCAAACTCCAGGCGGGCTGCCATGTGCCTTTTACTAAGGAGTGGCTTCCGTCTGGCCACTATACCATACAGGCCTGATTGGTGGATTGCTGCAGAGATGGTTGTCCTTCTGGAAGGTTCTTCACTCTCCACAGAGGACCTCTGGAGCTCTGACAGAGTAACCATCGGGTTCTTGGTCACCTCCCTGACTAAGGCCCTTCTCCTCCGATCGCTCAGTTTAGATGGCCGGCCAGCTCTAGGAAGAGTCCTGGTGGTTTCGAACTTCTTCCACTTATGGATGATGGAGGACACTGTGCTCATTGGGACCTTCAAAGCAGCAGAAATTTTTCTATAACCTTCCCCAGATTTGTGCCTCGAGACAATCCTGTCTCGGAGGTCTACAGACAATTCCTTTGACTTCATGCTTGGTTTGTGCTCTGACATGAACTGTCAACTGTGGGACCTTATATAGACAGGTGTGTGCCTTTCCAAATCATGTCCAGTCAACTGAATTTACCACAGGTGGACTCCAATTGAGCTGCAGAAACATCTAAAGAATGATCAGGGGAAACAGGATGCACCTGAGCTCAATTTTGAGCTTCATGGCAAAGGCTGTGAATACTTATGTACATGTGCTTTCTCAATTTTTTTATTTTTAATAAATTTGCAAAAATCTCTAGTAAACTTTTTTCACGTTGTCATTATGGGGTGTTCTGTGTAGAATTCTGAGGAAAAAAATGAATTTAATCCATTTTGGAATAAGGCTGTAACATAACAAAATGTGGAAAAAGTGATGCACTGTGAATACTTTCTGGATGCACTGTATATATATATAGTGGTGGATGGCCGGCTTCATATTCCGGCCCTCACCCCCAGGCCGCCAGGAGGAGCTCTCCCGACAGAATGGACGGGCCCTGAATTCCAGCAGGGCCTTATGGACTATGTAGTTTTTATGCACAGCCCTGCTGGATACCTTGGGGACCACCGGGAGTCGCTGTAGGGAGGCTCATGGACTTGTATGTGCCCTATAACCTGGAAGTACGTCCTGGTCACGTGAACAGGAGAGAAGACGTACTTCCAGGTTAAAGAAAAGGACTTCTACCCTGACCCGGAAGTAATAAGGACTTGTGGACTATTGGGCAGGAACACCTCCGGGTCAGGGAGTATAAAAGGACTCTGGGAAAGCCCAGACACTGAGCTGAGCTGGGAGGTAGTGTGGCTAAGTGTCTGGGAGTGGAGGATTGGTATTGGTAATTAGTTTGTGAGTATATGAGTAGTGTGGAGTGGAGGGTGCTTTGTGCACGTAATTATCTATACTAATAAAAGGCAAAGCCCTCACTGACTGACTGACTCACTCACTCACTGACTCACTCATCACTAATTCTCCAACTTCCCGTGTAGGTAGAAGGCTGAAATTTGGCAGGCTCATTCCTTACAGCTTACTTACAAAAGTTAGGCAGGTTTCATTTCGAAATTCAAAGCGTAATGGTCATAACTGGAACATATTTTTTGTCCATACACTGTAATGGAGGAGGCGGAGTCACGTATCGCGTCATCACGCCTCCTACGTAATCACGTGAACTAAAAACAAGGAAGACATTTACAGCACGAGTCACACGCGGGAACGAAGGTAAATGACGTTAATTTTTGACTGTCTTTTAATACTGTGTAAGCATACATATTAACACGTGCAATTAAACGTGTGCATTTACGGGGTGATTTCTCAGGCGTAAAAGCTCACCTTTTATCAAACGCGGGAAGAAAGGTAACTGACGTTGTTCACTGTCTTTTAATACTGTGTAACCATACATATTAACACATGTCCAATTAAACGTGTGCATTTACGGGGTGATTTCTCAGGCTTAAAAGCTCGCCTTTTACTAAAAAGGTAAATGCAAAACTATTTTCAATCAGTTTATTGAAACGCTCCCGTTAAGGATTGCAATAACATATTCGCGAGATAAAAGAACGAAGTAGGGGGAAATGGAGGAACAGCCGCAAACAGCGAAGAGCAAAAAATTAATTAAACAATTGAGAACGGAGCAAGTTAAGCATACAAGCATGTTCATAAGGGAAACAAAGCACGGTGTAAAACGTAAGTTTAAATTAAATTTATAGAAACGCTCCCGCTGCGGATTGCAATAACATATTCGCGAGATAAAAGTTTAATGAGAAGACACGAGGTATAAACGAAACACACGCCGTGGCGCAACGTTAGGGGCAACAGTTTCAACCATTCTATGATCTGCTTCTCGCAACTGAAAGACAGCACATGGCGGATGTTAGCCGACTTGCTCACCGCAACGTTAGGGGCTTCAACTATGGCGCTGACGCCACATCTCAGTGCCAACACTTTGCAGACTGTACTTAAAAGACACGCCCTCCTCACTGGACAGTTAAAAACACCAATCAAACTAACGATGACATCAAGTATTACCCAATCAAAAGTAGGAAAGGAGGCATCTTCATAAAATGCGTGTGGGATGATTTGCATGAGACGCTGCTTTAAAAAAAAAATGATAAAAAAAATACGGGATAAATCCCGTCCAGTATTGATTCAAAACGGGACGCGCAATTTCATTCTCAAACGCGGCACGATTCCGTATTTTAAAGGACGGGTGGCAACCCTACAGTGCCAGGTGACCACCCATACAATCAGATTGTGATTCAGACTAGGAATGCAATGAATGTAATTACCCCGATCTACATACAAGGCGAAAGTCTTGCAACATTCAAAGATGATGGTTTGGGATAAGTACACCATACAACATAAAAGAGCTTATGAAGCCTTGAACCGAAAAAAGCAAGATCTCAGAGATCGTAAAAAAAAAAATAGGAGGTAATGTCGTTTTACTCGCTGTAGATTTTAGTCAAACATTACCAGTTATTCCACGAGGGAGACCAGCAGATGAACTCAACGCGTGTTTAAAATCCATGCTTCTCCCACGCTCAGTTATATGTCGCGTGTTCTCGGGTAGGTGCACCAAAAAATGTATACATTTAAGCATGTAATGGGCAAACAAAAAATGAGGTATACCCGAAGGCACTGCAGTAGTACTTAATGTAACTTTACTTCTTAAATGTTAATGTTTTACTGTTTAATAATTTATACGCTTCTTATATGTTGTTCAAATTCTTTTATCAAAATACCACTGACAGCGCAATGCACGATAACATGGAGTGAATACACCATACGCATCCGCCCACGGCTGCCCTGCTGTGCGCAGATAGGAGTTGATTCTACAATAAAATAAAATAAACATAAAAAGAGTAAAACAATCATCACCCATAAAGCGTGTGTGTGTGTATATATGTGTATATATATATGTTGATATGTGGATGTGTATATGTATATATATATATATATATATATATATATATATATATATATATATGTAGATATGTGTATATATGTGTATATGTATATGTATATATATGTTTATATGTGTGTGTGTGTATTTTATATATATAAAACACAGCAACACTCATAACAATGACAACACAATTACATTGACAATCATGTTACGTTATTTTTAAAATGTTTCCTTTTTTTTTCATAACCTCTTTAACACACTACTTCTCCGCTGCGAAGCGCGGGTATTTTGCTAGTTATATATATATATATGTGTATATATATATATTATATATATATGTGTATATATATATATTATATATATATATATTATATATATGTGTATATATATATATTATATATATATGTGTGTATATATATATATTATATATATATGTATATATATATATTATATATATATGTGTGTATACAGTGGTGTGAAAAACTATTTGCCCCCTTCCTGATTTCTTATTCTTTTGCATGTTTGTCACACAAAATGTTTCTGGTCATCAAACACATTTAACCATTAGTCAAATATAACACAAGTAAACACAAAATGCAGTTTGTAAATGGTGGTTTTTATTATTTAGGGAGAAAAAAAAATC